>NC_060191.1:3327722-3405222 GCF_021184085.1 Oncorhynchus gorbuscha
GCAGCTTTAACTCTGACTCTAGGTTTCTGTTTACTCTGACTCTAGGTTTCTGTTTACTCTGACTCTAGGTTTCTGTTTACTCTGACTCTAGGTTTCTGTTAACTCTGACTCTAGGTTTCTGTTTACTCTGACTCTAGGTTTCTGTTAACTCTGACTCTAGGTTTCTGTTTACTCTGACTCTAGGTTTCTGTTTACTCTGACTCTAGGTTTCTGTTAGCTCTGACTCTAGGTTTCTGTTAGCTCTGACTCTAGGTTTCTGTTAGCTCTGACTCTAGGTTTCTGTTAGCTCTGACTCTAGGTTTCTGTTAGCTCTGACTCTAGGTTTCTGTTTTCTCTGACTCTAGGTTTCTGTTAACTCTGACTCTAGGTTTCTGTTTACTCTGACTCTAGGTTTCTGTTAGCTCTGACTCTAGGTTTCTGTTAACTCTGACTCTAGGTTTCTGTTTTCTCTGTTTCTAGGTTTCTGTTTTCTCTGACTCTAGGTTTCTGTTAGCTCTGACTCTAGGTTTCTGTTTTCACTGACTCTAGGTTTCTGTTAGCTCTGACTCTAGGTTTCTGTTAGCTCTGACTCTAGGTTTCTGTTTTCACTGACTCTAGGTTTCTGTTAGCTCTGACTCTAGGTTTCTGTTAGCTCTGACTCTAGGTTTCTGTTTTCTCTGACTCTAGGTTTCTGGTCTTGAACAGTGATTGATTCATCATTGGATCACGTGACAATTCAAGAGGCTTTTAGAGATTCACAACAAAGTGAATATGATGGAAGTCATGGTATTACTATCTACTGTGTCAATGTCATAACTCCCTCTCATACACTTACACACGCACACCTCTCTCAGGTGAAGTGGGAGGGTGGCCCCCACCCCCAGTCCAGTGTGGGCTTCTCTGTGAGTGACAGCCGCATCGCCACGGTGACCGAGACAGGATTGGTCCGTGGAGTGGCAGTGGGCATGGTCAAACTCAGAGGGGCATTGCAGACCGTCACTCAGGACACCGGAGCTCTGCTCACCTTCGCACAGGTACACACACACACACACACGCCGACAGAGATGGCCGCCTCGCTTCGCATTCCTAGGAAACTATGCAGTTTTTTGTTTTTTTTACGTGTTATTTCTTACATTAGTACCCCAGGTCATCTTAGGTTTCATTACATACAGTCGAGAAGAACTACTGAATATAAGATCAACGTCAACTCACCATCAGTACGACCAAGAATATGATTTTCGCGAAGCGGATCCTGTGTTCTGCCTTTCAACCAGGACAACGGAATGGATCCCAGCCGGCGACCCAAAAAAACGACTCCGTAAAAGAGGGAAACGAGACGGTCTTCTGGTCAGACTCCGGAGACGGGCACATCGTGCACCACTCCCTAGCATTCTTCTCGCCAATGTCCAGTCTCTTGACAACAAGGTTGATGAAATCCGAGCAAGGGTAGCATTCCAGAGGGACATCAGAGACTGTAAAGTTCTTTGCTTCACGGAAACATGGCTCACTGGAGAGACGCTATCGGAGGCGGTGCAGCCAGAGGGTTTCTCCACGCATCGCGTCGACAGAAACAAACATCTTTCTGGTAAGAAGAGGGGCGGGGGCGTATTCCTTATGGCTAACGAGACGTGGTGTGATCACAGAAACATACAGGAACTCAAATCCTTCTGTTCACCTGATTTAGAATTCCTCACAATCAAATGTCGACCGCATTATCTACCAAGAGAATTCTCTTCGATTATAATCACAGCCGTATATATTCCCCCCCAAGCAGACACATCGATGGCTCTGAACTAACTTTATTTGACTCTTTGCAAACTGGAATCCATACATCCTGAGGCTGCATTCATTGTAGCTGGGGATTTTAACAAGGCTAATCTGAAAACAAGACTCCCTATATTGTATCAGCATATCGATTGCGCAACCAGGGCTGGAAAAACCTTGGATCATTGTTATTCTAACTTCCGCGACGCATATAAGGCCCTGCCCCGCCCTCCTTTCGGAAAAGCTGACCACGACTCCATTTTGCTGATCCCTGCCTACAGACAGAAACTAAAACACCACGCTGAGGTCTGTCCAACGCTGGTCCAACCAAGCTGATTCCACACTCCAAGACTGCTTCCATCAAGTGGACTGGGATATGTTTCGTATTGCGTCAGATAACAACATTGACGAATACGCTGATTCGGTGTGCGAGTTCATTAGAACGTGCATTGAAGATGTCATTCCCATAGCAACGATTAAAACATTCCCTAACCAGAACTGTGGATTGAAGGCAGCATTCGCGTGAAACTGAAAGCGCGAACCACTGCTTTTAATCAGGGCAAAGTGACTGGTAACATGACCGAATACAAACAGTGCAGCTATTCCCTCCGAAAGGCTATCAAACAAGCTAAGCGTCAGTATAGAGACAAAGTAGAATCTCAATTTAACGGCTCAGACACAAGAGGTATGTGGCAGGGTCTACAGTCAATCACGGACTACAAGAAGAAAACCAGCCCAGTCACGGACCAGGATGTCTGGCTCCCAGGCAGACTAAATAACTTTTGGGCCCGCTTTGAGGACAATACAGTGCCACTGACACGGCCTGCAACGAAAACATGCGGACTCTCCTTCACTGCAGCCGAGGTGAGTAAAACATTTAAACGTGTTAACCCTCGCAAGGCTGCAGGCCCAGACGGCATCCCCAGCCGCGCCCTCAGAGCATGCGCAGACCAGCTGGCCGGTGTGTTTACAGACATATTCAATCAATCCCTATACCAGTCTGCTGTTCCCACATGCTTCAAGAGGGCCACCATTGTTGGTTATCACTGCATTGTCGGAACTAGAAGCACAAGCATTTCGCTGCACTCGCATTAACATCTGCTAACCATGTGTATGTGACAAATAAAATTTGATTTGATTGTTCCTGTTCCCAAGAAAGCTAAGGTAACTGAGCTAAACGACTACCGCCCCGTAGCACTCACTTTCGTCATCATGAAGTGCTTTGAGAGACTAGTCAAGGACCATATCACCTCCACCCTACCTGACACCCTAGACCCACTCCAATTTGCTTACCGTCCAAATAGGTCCACAGACGATGCAATCTCAACCACACTGCACACTGCCCTAACCCATCTGGACAAGAGGAATACCTATGTGAGAATGCTGTTCATCGACTACAGCTCGGCATTCAACACCATAGTACCCTCCAAGCTCGTCATCAAGCTCGAGACCCTGGGTCTCGACCCCGCCCTGTGCAACTGGGTACTGGACTTCCTGACGGGCCGCCCTCTGGTGGTGAGGGTAGGCAACAACATCTCCACCCCGCTGATCCTCAACACTAGGGCCCCACAAGGGTGCGTTCTGAGCCCTCTCCTGTACTCCCTGTTCACCCACGACTGCGTGGCCACGCACGCCTCCAACTCAATCATCAAGTTTGCGGACGACGCAACAGTGGTAGGATTGATTACCAACAACGACGAGACGGCCTACAGGGAGGAGGTGAGGGCCCTCGGAGTGTGGTGTCAGGAAAATAACCTCACACTCAACGTCAACAAAACTAAGGAGATGATTGTGGACTTCAGGAAACAGCAGAGGGAACACCCCCCTATCCACATCGATGGAACAGTAGTGGAGAGGGTAGTAAGTTCCTCGGCATTCACATCACAGACAAACTGAATTGGTCCACTCACACAGACAGCATCGTGAAGAAGGCGCAGCAGCGCCTCTTCAACCTCAGGAGGCTGAAGAAATTCGGCTTGTCACCAAAAGCACTCGCAAACTTCTACAGATGCACAATCGAGAGCATCCTGGCGGGCTGTATCACCGCCTGGTACGGCAACTGCTCCGCCCACAACCGTAAGGCTCTCCAGAGGGTAGTGAGGTCTGCACAACGCATCACCGGGGGCAAACTACCTGCCCTCCAGGACACCTACACCACCCGATGTTACAGAAAAGCCATAAAGATCATCAACCACCCGAGCCACTGCCTGTTCACCCCGCTATCATCCAGAAGGCGAGGTCAGTACAGGTGCATCAAAGCTGGGACCGAGAGACTGAAAACACAGCTTCTATCTCAAGGCCATCAGACTGTTAAACAGCCACCACTAACATTGAGTGGCTGCTGCCAACACACTGACTCAACTCCAGCCACTTTAATAATGGGAATTGATGGGAAATGATGTAAAATATATCACTAGCCACTTTAAACAATGCTACCTAATATAATGTTTACATACCCTACATTATTCATCTCATATGTATACGTATTTACTGGACTCTATATCATCTACTGCATCCTTATGTAATACATGTATCACTAGCCACTTTAACTATGCCACTTTGTTTACATACTCATCTCATATGTATATACTGTACTCGATACCATCTACTGTATCTTGCCTATGCTGCTCTGTACCATCACTCATTCATATATCTTTATGTACATATTCTTTATCCCCTTACACTGTGTATAAGACAGTAGTTTTGGAATTGTTAGTTAGATTACTTGTTGGTTATCACTGCATTGTCGGAACTAGAAGCACAAGCATTTCGCTACACTCGCATTAACATCTGCTAACCATGTGTATGTGACAAATAAAATGTGATTTGATTTGATATATACTTTTGACTTGTTGATTATCTGGTTGTCTTTGTGTGTCAGGATGAGGTGGATGTGGAGGTGTTTAACCTGACAGGGGTCAGGATCCAGAGCCCTCTGGTCAAACTGTCTGTGGGCACTGAGGTAACATACAGATCATGTTTGTATTCTCTCTCAAACATTGTCATTGTATGATGAATCTATGTGGCAGGCAGTGTAGCTTGTTTCTGTGTATGTTTGTACGGTATTTGGGTGCATATGTGCATGTGGTTTAGTAACCCCAGTGTGTGTGCGCATGCATTTAGATGCCAGTGTATGTGATGGGCAGTGACAGTAGTCAGAACCCCTTTGCTCTGGGCAGTGTAGAGTCTGGTCTCTCCTTCCACTGGAATCTGGGCAAGCTTGGAGTACTGGAGATACAAACCCGACACACTCAGGTACGCTACACTTTGTCCCTGTATATGTAGGTCAATGTGTGTCAAACCACTTGGATATGACTGTGTGTGTGTGTGTGTGTGTGTGTGTGTGTGTCTGTGTGTGTGTGTGTGTGTGTGTGTGTGTGTGTGTGTGTGTGTGTGTGTGTGTGTGTGTGTGTGTGTGTGTGTGTGTGTGTGTGTGTGTGTGTGTGTGTGTGTGTGTGTGTGTGTGTGTGTGTGTGTGTGTTAGGCGGGGGTGACTGTCTCTCCTGCCCATAGTTTCTCTGTGCTGGTGAGGGCATGGGCAGCGGGCAGGACCAGTTTGAGAGTGACAGTTCAGCTGGCCAATCACACGTCAGCCTCCCACCAGCAGCTTTCTGACGAGATACAGATACTGGTAAACACACTGGGTCCACCTACTGCTTTTGAGACATTTGTTTATTTGTTGTTGAGTAGTTTATGTCTGTGATATGATAACCTCTCCACTTTTTACTCCTGTCCTGTCCTCTCTCCTCTCTAAGTTGTACCAGGAGATGCAACTGGCTGTAGGAACCTCCAGATCTCTCTCCTCTCTAAGGTATACCAGGAGATGCAGCTGGCTGTAGGAACCTCCAGACCTCTCCTCTCTGTTGTACCAGGAGATGCAGCTGACTGTAGGAACCTCCAGATCTCTCCTCTCTAAGGTATACCAGGAGATGCAGCTCCAGATCTCTCTCCTCTCTAAGTTGTACCAGGAGATGCAGCTGGCTGTAGGAACCTCCAGATCTCTTCTCTCTAAGGTGTACCAGGAGATGCAGCTGGCTGTAGGAACCTCCAGATCTCTCCTCTCTAAGTTGTACCAGGATATGCAGCTGGCTGTAGGAACCTCCAGATGTCTCTCCTCTCTAAGTTGTACCAGGAGATGCAACTGGCTGTAGGAACCTCCAGATGTCTCTCCTCTCTAAGTTGTACCAGGATATGCAGCTGGCTGTAGGAACCTCCAGATCTCTCCTCTCTAAGTTGTACCAGGATATGCAGCTGGCTGTAGGAACCTCCAGATCTCTCCTCTCTAAGTTGTACCAGGATATGCAGCTGGCTGTAGGAACCTCCAGATGTCTCTCCTCTCTAAGTTGTACCAGGATATGCAGCTGGCTGTAGGAACCTCCAGATCTCTCCTCTCTAAGTTGTACCAGGATATGCAGCTGGCTGTAGGAACCTCCAGATCTCTCCTCTCTAAGTTGTACCAGGAGATGCAACTGGCTGTAGGAACCTCCAGATCTGTCTCCTCTCTAAGGTATACCAGGAGATGCAACTGGCTGTAGGAACCTCCAGATCTATCTCCTCTCTCCTCTCCAAGGTATACCAGGAGATGCAGCTGGCTGTAGGAACCTCCAGATCCATCCTCATGTCTCCCTACTCACACTACGCACTACTGAGCAACAAGTGAGAGCCAGCATGTGTGGTTGTGTGTGTCTGCATGTGCAGAAAAACAAAATATCACATTTACATAAGTATTCAGACCCTTTACTCAGTACTTTGTTGAAGCACCTTTGGCAGCGATTACAGCCTCTATTCTTCTTGGGTATGACACTACAAGCTTGGCACACCTCTATTTGGGGGGTTTCTGCAGATCCTCTCAAGCTGTCAGGTTGGATGGGGAGCATCGCTGCACAGCTATTTTCAGGTCTCTCCAGAGATGTTAGATCGGGTTCAAGTCCGTGCTCTGGCTGGGCCACTCAAGGACATTCAAAGACTTGTCCCATAGCCACTCCTACATTGTCTTGGCTGTGTGCTACGGGTCGTTGTCCTGTTGGAAGTTGAACCGCTCTGGAGCAGGTTTTCATCAAGGATCTCTCTGTACTTTGCTCCGTTCATCTTTCCCTAGATCCTGACTAGTCTCCCAGTCCCTCCCACTGAAAAACATCCCCATAGCATGATGCTGCCTCCACCATGCTTTACCGTAGGGATGGTGCCAGGTTTCCTCCAGACGTGATGCTTGGCATTCAGGCCAAAGAGTTCAATCTTGGTTTCATCAGAACAGAGAATCTTGTTTCTCATGATCTGATAGTCCTTTAGGTGCCTTTTGGCAAACTCCGAGTGGGCTGTTATGTACCATTTACTGAGGAATGGCTTCCGTCTGGCCACTCAATCATAAAGTCCGGATTGGTAGAGTGCTGCAGAGATTGTTGTCCTTCTGGAAGGTTCTCCCATCTCCACAGAGGAACAATAGAGCTCTGTCAGAGTGACCATTGGGTTCTTGGTCACCTCCCTGATCAACTTTAGGATGAGGCTCTTATTGGCAGACTCAACAGCCTTGGTTTCTCAAATGATTGCCTCGCTTGGTTCACCAACTAATTCTCCGATAGAGTTCAGTATGTCAAATCGGGGGGCCTGTTGTCGGACCTCTGTTTTATGGTGTGTTGTGACAGTACATCAGGACTGTATAGACTGTATACTATAGTTTTATGGTGTGTTGTGACAGTACTTCTGGACTGTGTGTCCAGTCTCTGTGGGTTTGTGTGTGTGTTTGTCTGTAGTCATGCATGTGTGATTGTGTGTTTTAGAGACGCTATCTGTCCTGTGCGGTACGCCCTGTGTCAGTGTGTGAAAGGGGAGGGTCTTGTAACGGTGGACAGCCAGGGAGTTCTGAGGGCGGGGCCTGACACGGGATCCGCCCTGCTGGAGGTCATCGCTATGGAGACCTGTGGGGTCAACCAGACCCTGCTCATCAGCGTCCGGGTAAGTTGGTCACGTGTGTCCTTCGATGGGATCCATTCTAAAGTAGACCTGGTGAGAAACTAATTATCCACAGTTGACCCTAACTGGAACTGGGTCATCACTATCTGACCATGCTAGGGAGTACAAAAGTGTATTTGTGTGTTGTGTCTGCCAGGTGTCTCCAGTGTGGTTTGTCAGGCTATTCAGTGTGTCCAGCCTGTACAGTGTTGGAGGGGGAGGCCTGCCTGCCTTTCCCCTGGGCTGGACCATCAGAGTCAGGGCTCTCTGCTACGACAACCTGGGACAACAATTCAACGCCCATAACACCCTCACACACATTACCACCAACAGGTAACACACACACTCTGACATTACCACCAACAGGAAACACACACACTCTGACATTACCACCAACAGGTAACACACACACTCTGACATTACCACCAACAGGTAACACACACACTCTGACATTACCACCAACAGGTAACACACACACTCTGACATTACCACCAACAGGTAACACACACACTCTGACATTACCACCAACAGGAAACACACACACTCTGACATTACCACCAACAGGTAACACACACACTCTGACATTACCACCAACAGGTAACACACACACTCTGACATTACCACCAACAGGTAACACACACAGTATATATAGTCAAATCTGTCTCTCTGTCTGTTTATTTTCCTTAAAGCTGGGATCCTTCATGGTTAAACTGCCACGTCCGTTTGGGAAACAAAAAAGTTACTGCCAACAACCAACACTGTTTCTCCTCTCAGACATCACTGCCTGCGTGATAGAACAGCACAATATATACAGATCATTTTTTACCATGCGGATGGAGTCTGCTGCCCTCTGTTTCTCCTCTGTTTCTCCTCTGTTTCTCCTCTGTTTCTCCTCTGTTTCTCATCTGCTTTTCCTCCGTTTCTCATCTGCTTTTACTCCGTTTCTCCTCCGTTTCTACTCCGTTTCTACTCCGTTTCTCCTCCGTTTCTCCTCCGTTTCTCCTCCGTTTCTCATCTGCTTTTCCTCCGTTTCTCATCTGCTTTTCCTCCGTTTCTCCTCCGTTTCTCCTCCGTTTCTCATCTGCTTTTCCTCCGTTTCTCCTCTGTTTCTCCTCCGTTTCTCCTCCGTTTCTCCTCCGTTTCTCATCTGCTTTTCCTCCGTTTCTCATCTGCTTTTCCTCCGCTTTTCCTTTTCTCCGTCTGCTCCTCCGTTTCTCATCTGCTTTTCCTCCGTTTCTCATCTGCTTTTCCTCCGTTTCTCATCTCCGTTTCTCCTCCGTTTCTCATCTGCTTTTCCTCCGTTTCTCATCTGCTTTTCCTCCGTTTCTCATCTGCTTTTCCTCCGTTTCTCCTCCGTTTCTCATCTGCTTTTCCTCCGTTTCTCCTCCGTTTCTCATCTGCTTTTCCTCCGTTTCTCATCTGCTTTTCCTCCGTTTCTCCTCCGTTTCTCCTCCGTTTCTCATCTGCTTTTCCTCCGTTTCTCATCTGCTTTTCCTCCGTTTCTCCTCCGTTTCTCCTCCGTTTCTCATCTGCTTTTCCTCCGTTTCTCCTCCGTTTCTCATCTGCTTTTCCTCCGTTTCTCATCTGCTTTTCCTCCGTTTCTCCTCCGTTTCTCCTCTGTTTCTCCTCTGTTTCTCCTCCGTTTCTCCTCTGTTTCTCCTCTGTTTCTCCTCTGTTTCTCCTCTGTTTCTCCTCTGTTTCTCCTCTGTTTCTCTTCCGTTTCTCTTCTGTTTCAACAGCAAGACAAAAACCATGACAAAGGTGCTCAGTGTTTAATGATTCCATCATTAAACACTCTTTCTTCTCTCTCTCTCTCTCTCTCTCTCTCTCTCTCTCAGGGATGACTTGGTGCAGGTGACTCCAGACTCAGACAGTCATTCCTTTGTGGTCCAGACAGTGTCTGGGGGTTTGACAGTTCTAGGGGTGCAGGCAGACCCCATCAACCCCTCCCTGAGTGACTACACCCCCCTCCCTGTCCTCCCCGCCATCTCTGCCCCCCCACACACACTCAGGCCCGGAGACACACTCTGCTTCAACACCCCCCTGACAGGACCGCAAGGTGAGACAAACACACAAGTTGTACAACTGAATGCATTCACCTGAAATGTGTCTTCCGTATTTAACACCTCTGTATCTGAGAGGTGTGGGGGGGCTGCCATAATCAACATCCACGTCATCAGGGCCCAGGGAGCAGTTGTTGTTGTTGGAGGTTACTAGCTCTTAACCGCTAGGCTACCTGCCACCAAGACATACCCACACTCTCTCAAAGAATCATAACTGAGAAGGAGGAGACAAATGATGCTTTCAATCATAATTTTAAACAGTGGTTTAATTGAACCTGGTCAGTCAATCGACTGCTCTTCACTCCGCCAGCCTCTAGCTGACTCGACGGTTAACACGTCAACTTCTAGTGAAACTTTGTTTTCATTTCAGCAATTTACTATCTGTGATGTGCTAGCAGTCTTGCTTAAGATGTATGTAAAAAGAAACATCAAAAACTGGGGCTGATATGCTTGATCCATTATTGCTGCAGCTCTCTGCCCCCTGCTTGCCGACTCATTAACCCATATTATATCTGGTACTATTCCCAAGGTTTGGAAGGCGGCCCATGTACTCCCCCTTCACAAAAGTGGTGACCTAAATAATTATTGCCCTATTTCTAAACTTTCTTGTCTCGCTAAAATATTAGAATCCTTGGTTAATTCTCAGCTAAGATCGTTCTTATCTTTGAAATGTAGTCTAAAAGTACATCAGTCGGGTTTTAGACCAGGTCATAGCATCTCTGCTCCATCCCTAGTTATAAATGTGGTTAATTGTCTGGATAAAAGGCAACATTGTGCTGCCCTCTTCATTGACCTGTCAAAGGCCTTTGATACTGTTGTTCACTCACTGCTAATTCAGAAGCTGGCCTCAATTGGCCTGGACCAGGCTGCATGTAACTGGTGTGAAAATCATTTGACAGATGTGTCTACTGATGGTGTTAAATCAGGTTTCCTGGAAACTGTGAAAGGTGTCCCGCAGGGGTTAATTTTTGGTCCTGTAATTTCGACTGTTTACATGAACAATATCAACTTGTCTGTAAAAATGTTTAACCTGCAATTGTATGCCGATAATATTGTTGTGTATGCTAACTACAGTCTGCCTTCATTGAATTACAGAAAAACTTTATTGACCTGAAATTAGTATTGAATGCAGGTGAAACTAAGTACATGTTGTTCTCTAGAGCGGATAAATATAACTCTGATTTAAGCATATGTACTTTGGATGGTGTCCATATTGATCGTGTCCCTGCTTACAGGCATCTGGATGGATGAAAAGCTGTCTTTTAAAAAGAATGTTGACGAATTAGTTAAGATGCTGTGATTAAAAATGGGCTTCTATAGAAATAGGTCCTGCCTCTCGATAAATAGTAGAAAGCAGATTAGTCAGTCAACGTTCTTGTCGTTTTTTTGCACCTTATTTGTGGAACAATCTTCAAAATGTTCTTAAATATGATGTCTTGGTTCCTCTAGGCCAGTTCAGAATGCTGATTGAGGACCTTTTTACTGATGAATGTCTCTTTTTCATGACCATGATTTTATTTCTGCTTCCATTTTGTACTTTTGAAGTGTGTATTTTCTGTAATTTCTGTCATTCAGGGCTCATCTGTAGAGACCTTGGTCTCAGTATGACTCCCTGATAAAATGAAGGTTCAAAATAAAAGAAAACACACACACACACACATACTTAATTTCTCTCTCTCTCTCTGTCTCAGGCCAGCCAGGTCAGTGGAACGTGTCGTCTAGTCGTG
Organism: Oncorhynchus gorbuscha; assembly: GCF_021184085.1. Taxonomy (NCBI): domain Eukaryota; kingdom Metazoa; phylum Chordata; class Actinopteri; order Salmoniformes; family Salmonidae; genus Oncorhynchus; species Oncorhynchus gorbuscha. The sequence goes on from NC_060191.1 coordinate 3,339,205, forward strand.
TTCTGCAGATCGACCCAAAGACAGGAGCTGCTCTGGCAAAGCATTCTGGGACGGTAGTGGTCTACTACAGACTGGAAGGTGGACAGCAGGCCCTCAGAGAGGTATAGTACAGCAGAGGGTTACCATGGAAATGATGGGGTTGCCATGGAAATGAATGGGCCACCATGGTAGTGTTTTGCCAACAGGTAAAGGTGGACTCTCCAGTCATCCCAGAACTCTCTCCTCCTGATGATCGTTTCCTCACCAACTGGCCTGACGCAGCTGACTACACGGTTCCTGTGGAGCTATACACCTCCCACTTCAACACAGGTGAGTAGTAAATTGATACCTCCCCATCTCTTCCCCCACCTCCCCATCTCTTCCCCCACCTCCCCATCTCTTCCCCACCTCCCCATCTTTCCCCCACCTCCCCATCTCTTCCCCCACCTCCCCATCTCTTCCCCCACCTCTCCATCTCTTCCCCCACCTCTCCATCTCTTCCCCCACCTCCCATCTCTTCCCCCACCTCCGCATCTCTTCTCCCACCTCCCCATCTCTTCCCCCACCTCCCATCTCTTCTCCCACCTCCCCATCTCTTCCCCCCTCCCCATCTCTTCCCCATCCCCATCTCTTCCCCACCTCCCCATCTCTTCCCCCACCTCCCCATCTCTTCCCCCACCTCCCCATCTTTCCCCCACCTCCCCATCTCTTCCCCCACCTCCCCATCTCTTCCCCCAGCCCAGTGTTCCCTGTCCCAGAAGGAGGCCATAGAGAAGAAGCTGCAGCCAGAGGCAGAGTTACGGTGTTTCCTGCATTTCAGCGCCCCCTACCTCCAGCTCAACACGCTGCAGGCTGTGATGGTCACCACGCCTCACTATGACCTTGACACAGGTACGACAGGGACACAGGACCTCTCTTCCCCATCCCATTGATAAAAATACCATGTCTCTAAAATTATACAGTAAATAATTATTTGACCAATTTTTGACTCTCTCCCTTAGGTGAATACAGCTGCAGAGTCTCTGTCCGTCCCCAGTCAGACTCCGTCCTCCACCTCCTCTCCTCCCTCTCTGTCTCCGTCTCTCTCTCAGCCTCTCTGCGGGGCCAGTCCCCCGTCCCTGTCCTCCCTCTCTCTGCTCTGTCGCTACCTCTCTCCGGACGTTTGGTACAGTTGCTGTACCTGCCTGCGTTCCACTGCCCAGTGTCTTTCCTGGTGCTATCTGCTCTGCATCCCATGGCAGAGTTCTCTGTGCTGGGCACCAAGGAGGTGCTCTCTGCCCTACGGGTGGGTCACATTTAACATTAAGCATTAGAGCATTGACAGCCCCACAATACACAATGCATACAGCTTTAAGACCTTGGCATAGACAGTATGGAGTGAATGCAATCCATATCTCTTCTCTCTCTGTGTTGCGTTCAGTTCCACTCTGACAGTACTGACGTGCTGCTATCTGAGCCCAGTCAATCAGACGGACATCTGGTGTTGTCTGTATACATTTCCACTTCCTGGGTCAAAAGTCAGGCTCTGCCCCCTCCTGCCAACATCACCCTCTCCAGCCACCTGACCCCACAGACTCATGTCCTTACAGTTTACATCACGGTGGACAGCGAGGTGAAGATAGGTGAGGAGCAGACTCACACATAGCCAAAACACAGCTAAACACGACAATGAAAACGTTCCTATACAACAATGTTTCCCAAACTCGGTCCTGGGGCCGCCCCTAGTGCACATTTTGTTTTTTGTCCTAGCACTACACACCTGATTCAAATATCCAACTCAACATCAAGCTTTGATTATTTGGATCAGCTGTGGGAGGTGGGGGGGCAGGACAGAGTTAGGGAAACCCTGCTATAGCCCACGGACTCACCCCTGTATCCACACATCTGACCCTGTTTGAGTGTGTGTTCAGGTTCCACAGATCTGATTCGTCTACAATCTTCCTGGACTCAGCTCCTGGACTTCCATCTCATCCTGGTCTTTGCTGTGTTTGCAGTTATGGCCACTACTGCCACCTTATACATAGGTAACTATCTAACCACTCTTCACCACTACCTTATACATAGGTAACTATCTAACCACTCTTCACCACTACCTTATACATAGGTAACTATCTAACCACTCTCTTATACATAGGTAACTATCTAACCACTCTTCACCACTACCTTATACATAGGTAACTATCTAACCACTCTTCACCACTACCTTATACATAGGTAACTATCTAACCACTCTTCACCACTACCTTATACATAGGTAACTATCTAACCACTCTTCACCACTACCTTATATATAGGTAACTATCTAACCACTCTTCACCACTACCTTATACATAGGTAGGTATCTAACCACTCTTCACCACTACCTTATATATAGGTAACTATCTAACCACTCTTCACCACTACCTTATATATAGGTAACTAACCTCAGTTGGTGGTGACAGTTAACACTTCTGTATTTGTCAGTGTATAACTCCTGCATGCAGACGGTTCCTGTCCCGGTGGTCGGCCTGTACCCAAACACATGTCAGTACCAGTTACCTTCTCCTACTATATTGGCGCATCAGGTAGCATAAATTATTTTTAACTTTGTCTAAGCTGGTGTGTGTTCTCCAGTGGAATGCAGCAGTCTTAGGAAGGGTTGTGTCTAAGCTGGTGTGTGTTCTCCAGTAGTCTTAGGAAGGGTTGTGTCTACGCTGGTGTGTGTTCTCCAGTGGAATGCAGCAGTCTTAGGAAGGGTTGTGTCTAAGCTGGTGTGTGTTCTCCAGTGGAATGCAGCAGTCTTAGGAAGGGTTGTGTCTAAGCTGGTGTGTGTTCTCCAGTGGAATGCAGCAGGACGGTGCATTTCTCTCCCTGGATCAGACCCTCGTCTCCAGACACAGAAAGGATCATCCGCCGACGCAACTGGCTCTGGAGCACACGGTGACACTAACAGCCCTGTGAATGATCCATGTTGAAACCTTCCAACTAAACAATTTCCTGCCAAACGTTGTCAGTGTGTTGCGTTAAGGCACAGGTGTCAAACTCATTCCAGGGGGACGAGTGTCTGTCGGGTCTCGCCTCCCTTGTACGTGTTTGAATTAAGGTCACTGATTAGTAAGTTATTGTCCTCGCCTGGTTATTTAGGTCTTATTTGAAAGGGAAAAAACAGCAGACCCTAGGTCCTCCATGGAATGAGAGACACCCCTGATTTAAGAACAGTGGGTCTACAGGTAGTTGGACAAGCATACATTCCCCATATGACACCATGTTGTTTTATAATAAGAGTCAAACATATTTGACACCTGGATCAAAGACTGACAAGTAAACTGGATTCTTTAACGAAAAAGCTAAACTTTATTAAGTGAGAGACCGGTGGAGTGGTGTTACAGTGATGTCATCATGCCAGGGGACGTTCCCTCTCTACATACACAAAGCAGAGCTCAACACCAGTTTCCTCTTCTTCAGTTTCATCTCCACTTTTCCTCTCGCGTGGTCACTTCCTGAGCAGGGTCACTCGTCTCTCCTCCCTTGGGTCTCTCGGTCCAACAAGCTCCATTGCTGAGAGTCTAGTGCTGTTTCCTCCTGAATGAGCATCCTGGGTGAAAGACAGAGTTAGTTATGGTCCCAGACAGATTTCACTTTTATATGGTAGGGAGAGGTCAAACTACAGTTTATTGTTAAGGCTAGACTGACAGCCTAGTGGGGGAAGGAGATGAGGATAGCTAACTATTGATATGGCCAGACAGCCTAGCGGTTATTTAATCTAAACTGTCTGCGTAGCCAGGCGCTAAAATAAACTTGGTTCTATTTTTGATGCTTGACGCGCTGCAAGTCTTCGCCTCTACCATCTCCTCGTTGATTATTGAAATATGAGCAAAAGGTCCACACACCAGTCCAGTCGGTGGTGGTAATGCACTTTAAAAAGTTGGTTGCCAACTGACAAAGTCCACAGAAGGAGAGATGACTAGAAACTAACTAGGTTTCCCCTTTTATCTGGATTGTCAGAGTAGAGAACACAATTGTGCACAACTTAAAATTGGTTAATATTCTATAAAGATCCAGAAATAAAGGACCTTGTGCATTTCAGGTAAAATAACCCAATGTTAATCTCCCAGGACAAATTACCTCACAACAGCAAGCTAAATGTTTTGTTTAGACTTTTTTTTATTTTTAACTGAATTAGTTCATATGAGGAAATCAGTCAATTAAAATAAATGTATTTCACATGACTGGGAATACAGATATGCATCTGTTGGTGTAAGATAACTATTAAAAAAATGGATCTCGTCATGCTATTTCTGCGCATTTAAAATGCAATTGTGTTCGTAGCTTATTCCTGCCCATACCGTAACCCTGGGGCACTCTGTACACCCATACGTGGTCTGCTGTTGTGAGGGTGATTGGATGTACTGCCAAATTCTCTTAAAATGACATTGGAGGCAGGTTATGGTAAAGAAACTTTAACAGCTCTGGTGGATATTCCTGCAGTCAGCACGCCAATTGCACACTCCCTCAACTCCAGACATCTGTGGCATTGTGACAAAACTGCACATTGGGAACCTGTGTAATGCTCACTAACAGGGATCTTTTATTCCAGCTCATGAAACATGGGACTAACACATGTTGCGTTTATCTTAGTATATTGTTCGTTTTGACATAAAAAACCAACATGGTCCAGTCAGCATGATATGGACAGACATTCACTAGGAACTCAATGCATGCCAATATTGTCAATCATTAACATTAGGACAGACAGACTGGCGATCCAGGAAACGGTATATAGCACCGCTGTCACTAAGCAAACAATACAGGGAATAGGTTCCACCTGGTAACAGCACAGATCATATAGTGAGAAATGTTTAACGTCAAATCGCAATAAAGATTCACCCATTTTGAATGTGTTTTTGTGCACATCTGGGTGATATTCTATCAATTCCCTTGGTCATTTCATGTGCACCTGAGCTATTGTCATTCAGGCCGGTATGATGTAGCACTGATAACTTACAGGGTAGTAGGAGGCTAATGGGACTATGACTTTTAGATTGTAATACGGGGAGAAGTGTCCTCTCGAGTGAGCCATTTATCACATTTTTGCAATTTTCTTACATTGAAATGTGTAATTTAACAAAGGGTCTAACACATTCCCCCCGTGTCTGCTTCATCAGTCCATGGTGCTGCTGTGAATGTCAGACTCTACGATGATGCACATCGATCTGCAGGTTGAAAATGATGAGATAGTAGACTCCTAAATTGAAAGCAGTTTATTTAGGTGATTTCACAGCTAACTAGCAACTTCATATGCTGGTATTGACTTTGGTGTTGCGTTTAGATACGTTTGCGAGACAGCTCCAGAGCTTTGCATTGTGGATTTTATAGTCAACTTGAGCCGAGACAGATTTCCAAAATGATTTTTTACACATTGCTACCAACCTTATCACAAAATGAAACTTTTGTTCACAAACACATTGTCCACAGTTATGTAGCACTAAATGGTTTTGGGTGAAATTTTCCTCTAAGTATTGTTATGATAATATTTTGAGATCCCTGGCCATTCCTAGCCTTAATAACACTGCCAACCTGAGCTGTGGTGAACACAAACCAAGTCAGCTGAGCTGGTCAAGGGGCATGCTTCAATGGGGACCATTGAAAAAAAAATACATTCAATTATTTGGGTCATGGTCAGTAAAGTATGAACTGGAAAACAAAAAGGAGTTTAATTTGACATCTCATGGCATGATCCTAAAGAGTGGCAGGTCAGACTTACAACTAGAAACAGAACAGAGTATTATTTCTGTATACTAGTGTGTTCTTGCAGTTAGTTATTGAAAGGAATCAGTGGAGACTCCTTCCAAACAAAAGACAACCACAAGATTACTGTATGCCTTGGTTGACACCTCATTCACTCTGGAGACAATGAATGGGCAACACATAAAGGCATCAATTATGTCCAACAGTATTTCTCCATCCTGGACACTGTGTGGAAGGCTGGGTGTGTGTAATATAGTACCTTCTGTGAGGCGTGCTTTACCCCCTGTAGGTTGACACAGGACTGTGGAGCATCCGACACACAGGACGACCGTCTGGGCATGACTGAACACTGTCGTGATCTTATAGCATCCTGTAGAGAGAACAGTTCAGACAAATTAACATTCACCTCAATGTCCTGAACGAGACCAACTCGTGTTTTCAGTCCCAAAAAAAGGAAAACACAAATGATCTTCTAATTACTGTTGTGTTCTTGCAGTTATTGAAAGGAATCAGTGTGGACTCCTCCCAAAAAAAGACAACCACACGGTTACTGTATGCCTTGGTTGACACCTCATTCACTCTGGAGACAATGAATGGGCAACACAAAGGCAAGTCGCTACACATTCCTCTAGAAACAAGTCGGTCTCAGTAATTAATAACCACCAGACTAGATTTACATTTAAGTCATTTAGCTGACAACTTACAGAAGAGCACGTACTGTTCCCTGTGGGAATCAAACCCACAACCCTGGCATTGAAAGCACCATGCTCTACCAACCGAGCCACACTGGATCACATCGAGTTTCCATTAGCCATGCAAACTCTCCCTTTGGTGGACTGACCAGTTTTACTGAAGACAGGCAAACCAATGACCTGTCAGTTGAATATGGTCCCACATCCCCAGATACTAACCCATGGTCAGTTTGGTTAACGTATTTAAACATTTAAAAAAGTACAGTCAGTTAGGAACACATTTACAATGACGGCTGCGTTTGGTGTGATCTGAGCCGTGGAATCACTTCTAGCTTCTACAGGGACACACTAACCTGGACATTTGACGTCCATAAAATACGAGTTAGGGCTCTGTACAAGACGCTTCTTCTTGTGACTCCTCTTCTCCTCCTCTGAGGTTGGGTGCAACAAGTCCTTTGCGAGCTGAAAGAGAAACCAGAGGGTGGCCATCTTAGACAATGCAGATAGGAAAGTTTATTTGATAATCTAGCTAACAAGTTAAAACAATGTCCATACAGGATATGTGTACATAAGTTAGTATAATCAAAAACATTTGACAAATGTTCGGGTAAACGCCTGGCTCGTAACTTCAGTACTAGCTAGCCTACCCTTTTTAACGTTAGCTTGTTTAGCTAAAGGCTGCGTACGTCCACTATCAAACATAAGGTCAGGGAATGCGCATATCTAGTCAAACTGCATCGTGTACAAGCGCTTAAAAACAATCACTAAACATCAAACTAGTTACATGTCCGTCCATGCTTTCTATTGCATGTACGCCGCCATATTGCGTCAATTCAGCAGACCATAGCACGCGCTTGGCACGCAGTTTAAGATTGTACTAGATATCCATTGGTTGAATAATCCCGACTATAAATACATCGGAATATTTGCAAAGTTCTAATACATCGATGGATGTGGTCATGTCCCGCTCAAACAAAATCCCCAAGGATGAAGCAAGGGTTATATTGCCTGTGTGCGCACTTACTGGCATGTTGGCGAGTTTGTAGCCGTTGCCGAAAAGAAGGATCAACCGGAAGTTGACAGTTAATAAATGAACGGGCAGAAAAGCAGGGGCCGGAAGTGTTTTGTCGCCATTACGTGTCAAGGAGGCGAGGCAAAGGAGGCCATGTTTGTGAGGTCAACTCTTCCAAATCACACAGGTCTACACACAGAGAGGTTTAGTTCAGCGCCATCTATAACTATAACTACCTTACTGGCACATTTGATTTTGTTAGATTTCTCTCGCAGTGTGAGGGAGAGACCACTTCATTTTTAATAGAGACATTCAATTTTGTATTTCTCATCCACCTCATCTCTTCATTTAATTGTCAGTCAAATAGTCAAATCGTGTTTGTTACTCGTTGTTTTATCCACGAAAAATAAATATGGTACTAAGGATACACGTATTCAGAGATATTATGACATTTTTCAGTACATGGGGCTCTATAATACAGCTAAAACCATTGACTTCATTCATATGGTCGAGCGCCCTCTGCTGTCTATAAGCAGGATCGGCCATTCCTGCTGTCCCATTTCAGTCTGTTCCCTCCACTGTAATAACTGAACCTCTCCCTCTACGTAATCCTACGTGAACTTCGGCAGGAGAAAGTTTTGGGGCGAAAACGTAGCCCTGTCTGTGTGGAATGGGTGTATGTTAATCTGCTTTTGGAAGAAAATAACTTGACATTTTGGCTTGATGAATGGATTTTAACAAAGCTTTGCGGCGCTGTAGAATTGTATAACCAATTGAAGTGCAGAAGCGTTTGTTCCAACTTTCTTTTTTAACTTGTGGCGTTCTTATTTTTCTCGGACCAAAAGAGACATTGGGGGAGAACCGTATTTAGCGGTGACAGTTTTCAAGGGAAAGGGAAAACAAGCGGATTTTATGCTAAAGAAAAGCAGAAACTCCACAGGAGAAATTAGAGTGTAATTTTGACCTTTGTGTATGTCGAGCAATACTTTTTAAGGCATTTGTTAACCTCGTTACACATAAGTGTAAGAACATTGGAAAGTGTACTGGTTTTGTAAAAGGTCGTAGTTTCTGATAATTCACCAAAAACGTTGAAAAACATTATGGCGAAGAAGTACGACTTCCTTTTCAAATTATTACTCATCGGAGATAGTGGAGTGGGGAAAACATGTCTGATTATTCGATTTGCTGAGGACAACTTCAACTCAACCTACATATCAACTATCGGTATGTAGCCAAGCTCTACGAAATCTCATTTAATCGGTTATAGCCTAATCGGCCCCAAAATATTCAGCAACCCTTTAAATTCGTCATTGCTGATTTAGGCACCATTATGTCAGCAACATATAATGCGAAGTCCGTGTCACTTTCACCACGCAGTTATCTCACGTTTCCAGTTCTGCTGTGTTCATGTCTCTACACGTCTCTATCGCTGTCTTCCTATAGCTCAATCTGATATCCCTATTGTAGTTCACCTACATTGTATCTGTACTGCTGTTCCTATATCTTCTCCATATCCCCCTCTCCCCTCCCTCGCTTTACCTAGAGGGTCCACCCACCCCCATTCCTCCTATCTCTCCTATCTCTTTTCAGTCTCTCATTAGCAGAAAAATGGTAGTCCTCCCTTGGAATTCACAGTTTAAGATGCCCATCTTCTCTGTCCTCTCTCTGTCCATGTCCTGCAGGAAACCCAGACAATAACAAACCCAGAGTGTGTGTGTGTGTGTATATATGGGGCAGAGCTAGACAGACATTACTATCCCAGTGAAGGTTTGATGAATTGAGAATGCCTGTCTTACCCTCCATGCATGTCAAAATGTTTTAATTGGCATGACCTATATTTGCTGCAATGTGTGTGGGAATTTAACTCATTGTCTTCCCTCCCTTCCTGTCGACCTCCTCCCTCCCCTCTCTCTGTCATCCTCCCATCCTTTCTTCAGGCATCGACTTTAAAGTAAAGACGATAGACGTGGAGGGAAAGAAAGTCAAACTGCAAGTCTGGTAAGAGAAGAGGATCCAGACAAAGACAGAATGAAAGGTCCATTTAGGACTACTGTTTCCATTTAGGACTACTGTTTCCATTTAGGACTACTGTTTCCATTTAGGACTACTGTTTCCATTTAGGACTACTGTTTCCATTTAGGACTACTGTTTCCATTTAGGACTACTGTTTCCATTTAGGACTACTGTTTCCATTTAGGACTACTGTTTCCATTTAGGACTACTGTTTCCATTTAGCACTACTGTTTCCATTTAGGACTACTGTTTCCATTTAGGACTACTGTTTCCATTTAGGACTACTGTTTCCATTTAGGACTACTGTTTCCATTTAGGACTACTGTTTCCATTTAGGACTACTGTTTCCATTTAGGACTACTGTTTCCATTTAGGACTACTGTTTCCATTTAGGACTACTGTTTCCATTTAGGACTACTGTTTCCATTTAGGACTACTGTTTCCATTTAGGACTACTGTTTCCATTTAGGAATGCAAGATTTTGATCTTATTCGTCTTGTCAGACTAAAGACATGCAACCCAGTATGCAATAGCTGCAATTTACACTACAAATCAAAATCAAATCAAATACCGTGAAATGCTTACTTACAAGCCCTTAACCAACAATGGAGTTAGTCCAGGTGGCTGTTTGATTAGTTGTTCAGCAGGCTTGGGGGTAGAAGCTGTTAACGAGCCTTTTGGTCCTAGACTTGCCGTGCGGTAGCAGATAGAACAGTCTATGACTTGGGTGACTGGAGTTGTTGACAATTTTTTTGTGCCTTCCTCTGACACACCTAGTATAGAGGTCCTGGATGTCAGGAAGCTTGGCCCCAGTGATGTACTGGGATGTACACACTACCCTTTGTAGTGCCTTCCTCTGACACACCTAGTATAGAGGTCCTGGATGTCAAATCCCCAGTGCTGTACTGGGATGTACACACTACCCTTTGTAGTGCCTTCCTCTGAACACCTAGTATAGAGGTCCTGGATGTCAGGAATTGGCCCCAGTGATGTACTGGGATGTACACACTACCCTTTGTAGTGCCTTCCTCTGACACACCTAGTATAGAGGTCCTGGATGTCAGGAGGCTTAGCCCCAGTGATGTACTGGGATGTACACACTACCCTTTGTAGTGCCTTCCTCTGACACACCTAGTATAGAGGTCCTGGATGTCAGGAAGCTTGGCCCCAGTGATGTACTGGGATGTACACACTACCCTTTGTAGTGCCTTCCTCTGACACACCTAGTATAGAGGTCCTGGATGTCAGGAAGCTTGGCCCCAGTGATGTACTGGGATGTACACACTACCCTTTGTAGTGCCTTCCTCTGACACACCTAGTATAGAGGTCCTGGATTTCAGGAAGCTTGGCCCCAGTGATGTACTGGGATGTACACACTACCCTTTGTAGTGCCTTCCTCTGACACACCTAGTATAGAGGTCCTGGATGTCAGGAAGCTTGGCCCCAGTGATGTACTGGGATGTACACACTACCCTTTGTAGTGCCTTCCTCTGACACACCTAGTATAGAGGTCCTGGATGTCAGGAAGCTTGGCCCCAGTGATGTACTGGGATGTACACACTACCCTTTGTAGTGCCTTCCTCTGACACACCTAGTATAGAGGTCCTGGATTTCAGGAAGCTTGGCCCCAGTGATGTACTGGGATGTACACACTACCCTTTGTAGTGCCTTCCTCTGACACACCTAGTATAGAGGTCCTGGATTTCAGGAAGCTTGGCCCCAGTGATGTACTGGGATGTACACACTACCCTTTGTAGTGCCTTCCTCTGACACACCTAGTATAGAGGTCCTGGATGTCAGGAAGCTTGGCCCCAGTGATGTACTGGGATGTACACACTACCCTTTGTAGTGCCTTCCTCTGACACACCTAGTATAGAGGTCCTGGATGTCAGGAAGCTTGGCCCCAGTGATGTACTGGGATGTACACACTACCCTTTGTAGTGCCTTCCTCTGACACACCTAGTATAGAGGTCCTGGATTTCAGGAAGCTTGGCCCCAGTGATGTACTGGGATGTACACACTACCCTTTGTAGTGCCTTCCTCTGACACACCTAGTATAGAGGTCCTGGATTTCAGGAAGCTTGGCCCCAGTGATGTACTGGGATGTACACACTACCCTTTGTAGTGCCTTCCTCTGACACACCTAGTATAGAGGTCCTGGATTTCAGGAAGCTTGGCCCCAGTGATGTACTGGGATGTACACACTATCCTTTGTAGTGCCTTCCTCTGACACACCTAGTATAGAGGTCCTGGATTTCAGGAAGCTTGGCCCCAGTGATGTACTGGGATGTACACACTACCCTTTGTAGTGCCTTCCTCTGACACACCTAGTATAGAGGTCCTGGATGTCAGGAAGCTTGGCCCCAGTGATGTACTGGGATGTACACACTACCCTTTGTAGTGCCTTCCTCTGACACACCTAGTATAGAGGTCCTGGATGTCAGGAAGCTTGGCCCCAGTGATGTACTGGGATGTACACACTACCCTTTGTAGTGCCTTCCTCTGACACACCTAGTATAGAGGTCCTGGATTTCAGGAAGCTTGGCCCCAGTGATGTACTGGGATGTACACACTACCCTTTGTAGTGCCTTCCTCTGACACACCTAGTATAGAGGTCCTGGATTTCAGGAAGCTTGGCCCCAGTGATGTACTGGGATGTACACACTACCCTTTGTAGTGCCTTCCTCTGACACACCTAGTATAGAGGTCCTGGATGTCAGGAAGCTTGGCCCCAGTGATGTACTGGGATGTACACACTACCCTTTGTAGTGCCTTCCTCTGACACACCTAGTATAGAGGTCCTGGATGTCAGGAAGCTTGGCCCCAGTGATGTACTGGGATGTACACACTACCCTTTGTAGTGCCTTCCTCTGACACACCTAGTATAGAGGTCCTGGATTTCAGGAAGCTTGGCCCCAGTGATGTACTGGGATGTACACACTACCCTTTGTAGTGCCTTCCTCTGACACACCTAGTATAGAGGTCCTGGATTTCAGGAAGCTTGGCCCCAGTGATGTACTGGGATGTACACACTACCCTTTGTAGTGCCTTCCTCTGACACACCTAGTATAGAGGTCCTGGATTTCAGGAAGCTTGGCCCCAGTGATGTACTGGGATGTACACACTACCCTTTGTAGTGCCTTCCTCTGACACACCTAGTATAGAGGTCCTGGATTTCAGGAAGCTTGGCCCCAGTGATGTACTGGGATGTACACACTACCCTTTGTAGTGCCTTCCTCTGACACACCTAGTATAGAGGTCCTGGATGTCAGGAAGCTTGGCCCCAGTGATGTACTGGGATGTACACACTACCCTTTGTAGTGCCTTCCTCTGACACACCTAGTATAGAGGTCCTGGATGTCAGGAAGCTTGGCCCCAGTGATGTACTGGGATGTACACACTACCCTTTGTAGTGCCTTCCTCTGACACACCTAGTATAGAGGTCCTGGATGTCAGGAAGCTTGGCCCCAGTGATGTACTGGGATGTACACACTACCCTTTGTAGTGCCTTCCTCTGACACACCTAGTATAGAGGTCCTGGATGTCAGGAAGCTTGGCCCCAGTGATGTACTGGGATGTACACACTACCCTTTGTAGTGCCTTCCTCTGACACACCTAGTATAGAGGTCCTGGATGTCAGGAAGCTTGGCCCCAGTGATGTACTGGGATGTACACACTACCCTTTGTAGTGCCTTCCTCTGACACACCTAGTATAGAGGTCCTGGATGTCAGGAAGCTTGGCCCCAGTGATGTACTGGGATGTACACACTACCCTTTGTAGTGCCTTCCTCTGACACACCTAGTATAGAGGTCCTGGATGTCAGGAAGCTTGGCCCCAGTGATGTACTGGGATGTACACACTACCCTTTGTAGTGCCTTCCTCTGACACACCTAGTATAGAGGTCCTGGATGTCAGGAAGCTTGGCCCCAGTGATGTACTGGGATGTACACACTACCCTTTGTAGTGCCTTCCTCTGACACACCTAGTATAGAGGTCCTGGATTTCAGGAAGCTTGGCCCCAGTGATGTACTGGGATGTACACACTACCCTTTGTAGTGCCTTCCTCTGACACACCTAGTATAGAGGTCCTGGATTTCAGGAAGCTTGGCCCCAGTGATGTACTGGGATGTACACACTACCCTTTGTAGTGCCTTCCTCTGACACACCTAGTATAGAGGTCCTGGATTTCAGGAAGCTTGGCCCCAGTGATGTACTGGGATGTACACACTACCCTTTGTAGTGCCTTCCTCTGACACACCTAGTATAGAGGTCCTGGATTTCAGGAAGCTTGGCCCCAGTGATGTACTGGGATGTACACACTACCCTTTGTAGTGCCTTCCTCTGACACACCTAGTATAGAGGTCCTGGATGTCAGGAAGCTTGGCCCCAGTGATGTACTGGGATGTACACACTACCCTTTGTAGTGCCTTCCTCTGACACACCTAGTATAGAGGTCCTGGATGTCAGGAAGCTTGGCCCCAGTGATGTACTGGGATGTACACACTACCCTTTGTAGTGCCTTCCTCTGACACACCTAGTATAGAGGTCCTGGATGTCAGGAAGCTTGGCCCCAGTGATGTACTGGGATGTACACACTACCCTTTGTAGTGCCTTCCTCTGACACACCTAGTATAGAGGTCCTGGATGTCAGGAAGCTTGGCCCCAGTGATGTACTGGGATGTACACACTACCCTTTGTAGTGCCTTCCTCTGACACACCTAGTATAGAGGTCCTGGATGTCAGGAAGCTTGGCCCCAGTGATGTACTGGGATGTACACACTACCCTTTGTAGTGCCTTCCTCTGACACACCTAGTATAGAGGTCCTGGATGTCAGGAAGCTTGGCCCCAGTGATGTACTGGGATGTACACACTACCCTTTGTAGTGCCTTCCTCTGACACACCTAGTATAGAGGTCCTGGATGTCAGGAAGCTTGGCCCCAGTGATGTACTGGGATGTACACACCCTTTTGTAGTGCCTTCCTCTGACACACCTAGTATAGAGGTCCTGGATTTCAGGAAGCTTGGCCCCAGTGATGTACTGGGATGTACACACTACCCTTTGTAGTGCCTTCCTCTGACACACCTAGTATAGAGGTCCTGGATTTCAGGAAGCTTGGCCCCAGTGATGTACTGGGATGTACACACTACCCTTTGTAGTGCCTTCCTCTGACACACCTAGTATAGAGGTCCTGGATTTCAGGAAGCTTGGCCCCAGTGATGTACTGGGATGTACACACTACCCTTTGTAGTGCCTTCCTCTGACACACCTAGTATAGAGGTCCTGGATTTCAGGAAGCTTGGCCCCAGTGATGTACTGGGATGTACACACTACCCTTTGTAGTGCCTTCCTCTGACACACCTAGTATAGAGGTCCTGGATTTCAGGAAGCTTGGCCCCAGTGATGTACTGGGATGTACACACTACCCTTTGTAGTGCCTTCCTCTGACACACCTAGTATAGAGGTCCTGGATTTCAGGAAGCTTGGCCCCAGTGATGTACTGGGATGTACACACTACCCTTTGTAGTGCCTTCCTCTGACACACCTAGTATAGAGGTCCTGGATTTCAGGAAGCTTGGCCCCAGTGATGTACTGGGATGTACACACTACCCTTTGTAGTGCCTTCCTCTGACACACCTAGTATAGAGGTCCTGGATTTCAGGAAGCTTGGCCCCAGTGATGTACTGGGATGTACACACTACCCTTTGTAGTGCCTTCCTCTGACACACCTAGTATAGAGGTCCTGGATGTCAGGAAGCTTGGCCCCAGTGATGTACTGGGATGTACACACTACCCTTTGTAGTGCCTTCCTCTGACACACCTAGTATAGAGGTCCTGGATGTCAGGAAGCTTGGCCCCAGTGATGTACTGGGATGTACACACTACCCTTTGTAGTGCCTTCCTCTGACACACCTAGTATAGAGGTCCTGGATGTCAGGAAGCTTGGCCCCAGTGATGTACTGGGATGTACACACTAC
Source organism: Oncorhynchus gorbuscha (assembly GCF_021184085.1). Classification (NCBI taxonomy): domain Eukaryota; kingdom Metazoa; phylum Chordata; class Actinopteri; order Salmoniformes; family Salmonidae; genus Oncorhynchus; species Oncorhynchus gorbuscha. Next base: position 3,354,606 of record NC_060191.1, read on the forward strand.
CCTTTGTAGTGCCTTCCTCTGACACACCTAGTATAGAGGTCCTGGATGTCAGGAAGCTTGGCCCCAGTGATGTACTGGGATGTACACACTACCCTTTGTAGTGCCTTCCTCTGACACACCTAGTATAGAGGTCCTGGATGTCAGGAAGCTTGGCCCCAGTGATGTACTGGGATGTACACACTACCCTTTGTAGTGCCTTCCTCTGACACACCTAGTATAGAGGTCCTGGATTTCAGGAAGCTTGGCCCCAGTGATGTACTGGGATGTACACACTACCCTTTGTAGTGCCTTCCTCTGACACACCTAGTATAGAGGTCCTGGATTTCAGGAAGCTTGGCCCCAGTGATGTACTGGGATGTACACACTACCCTTTGTAGTGCCTTCCTCTGACACACCTAGTATAGAGGTCCTGGATTTCAGGAAGCTTGGCCCCAGTGATGTACTGGGATGTACACACTATCCTTTGTAGTGCCTTCCTCTGACACACCTAGTATAGAGGTCCTGGATTTCAGGAAGCTTGGCCCCAGTGATGTACTGGGATGTACACACTACCCTTTGTAGTGCCTTCCTCTGACACACCTAGTATAGAGGTCCTGGATGTCAGGAAGCTTGGCCCCAGTGATGTACTGGGATGTACACACTACCCTTTGTAGTGCCTTCCTCTGACACACCTAGTATAGAGGTCCTGGATGTCAGGAAGCTTGGCCCCAGTGATGTACTGGGATGTACACACTACCCTTTGTAGTGCCTTCCTCTGACACACCTAGTATAGAGGTCCTGGATTTCAGGAAGCTTGGCCCCAGTGATGTACTGGGATGTACACACTACCCTTTGTAGTGCCTTCCTCTGACACACCTAGTATAGAGGTCCTGGATGTCAGGAAGCTTGGCCCCAGTGATGTACTGGGATGTACACACTACCCTTTGTAGTGCCTTCCTCTGACACACCTAGTATAGAGGTCCTGGATGTCAGGAAGCTTGGCCCCAGTGATGTACTGGGATGTACACACTACCCTTTGTAGTGCCTTCCTCTGACACACCTAGTATAGAGGTCCTGGATGTCAGGAAGCTTGGCCCCAGTGATGTACTGGGATGTACACACTACCCTTTGTAGTGCCTTCCTCTGACACACCTAGTATAGAGGTCCTGGATGTCAGGAAGCTTGGCCCCAGTGATGTACTGGGATGTACACACTACCCTTTGTAGTGCCTTCCTCTGACACACCTAGTATAGAGGTCCTGGATGTCAGGAAGCTTGGCCCCAGTGATGTACTGGGATGTACACACTACCCTTTGTAGTGCCTTCCTCTGACACACCTAGTATAGAGGTCCTGGATGTCAGGAAGCTTGGCCCCAGTGATGTACTGGGATGTACACACTACCCTTTGTAGTGCCTTCCTCTGACACACCTAGTATAGAGGTCCTGGATGTCAGGAAGCTTGGCCCCAGTGATGTACTGGGATGTACACACTACCCTTTGTAGTGCCTTCCTCTGACACACCTAGTATAGAGGTCCTGGATGTCAGGAAGCTTGGCCCCAGTGATGTACTGGGATGTACACACTACCCTTTGTAGTGCCTTCCTCTGACACACCTAGTATAGAGGTCCTGGATGTCAGGAAGCTTGGCCCCAGTGATGTACTGGGATGTACACACTACCCTTTGTAGTGCCTTCCTCTGACACACCTAGTATAGAGGTCCTGGATGTCAGGAAGCTTGGCCCCAGTGATGTACTGGGATGTACACACTACCCTTTGTAGTGCCTTCCTCTGACACACCTAGTATAGAGGTCCTGGATGTCAGGAAGCTTGGCCCCAGTGATGTACTGGGATGTACACACTACCCTTTGTAGTGCCTTCCTCTGACACACCTAGTATAGAGGTCCTGGATGTCAGGAAGCTTGGCCCCAGTGATGTACTGGGATGTACACACTACCCTTTGTAGTGCCTTCCTCTGACACACCTAGTATAGAGGTCCTGGATGTCAGGAAGCTTGGCCCCAGTGATGTACTGGGATGTACACACTACCCTTTGTAGTGCCTTCCTCTGACACACCTAGTATAGAGGTCCTGGATGTCAGGAAGCTTGGCCCCAGTGATGTACTGGGATGTACACACTACCCTTTGTAGTGCCTTCCTCTGACACACCTAGTATAGAGGTCCTGGATGTCAGGAAGCTTGGCCCCAGTGATGTACTGGGATGTACACACTACCCTTTGTAGTGCCTTCCTCTGACACACCTAGTATAGAGGTCCTGGATGTCAGGAAGCTTGGCCCCAGTGATGTTGGCCCTTATGATGTACACACTACCCTTTGTAGTGCCTTCCTCTGATGTACACACTACCCTTTGTAGTGCCTTCCTCTGACACACCTAGTATAGAGGTCCTGGATGTCAGGAAGCTTGGCCCCAGTGATGTACTGGGATGTACACACTACCCTTTGTAGTGCCTTCCTCTGACACACCTAGTATAGAGGTCCTGGATGTCAGGAAGCTTGGCCCCAGTGATGTACTGGGATGTACACACTACCCTTTGTAGTGCCTTCCTCTGACACACCTAGTATAGAGGTCCTGGATGTCAGGAAGCTTGGCCCCAGTGATGTACTGGGATGTACACACTACCCTTTGTAGTGCCTTCCTCTGACACACCTAGTATAGAGGTCCTGGATGTCAGGAGGCTTGGCCCCAGTGATGTACTGGGATGTACACACTACCCTTTGTAGTGCCTTCCTCTGACACACCTAGTATAGAGGTCCTGGATGTCAGGAAGCTTGGCCCCAGTGATGTACACACTACCCTTTGTAGTGCCTTCCTCTGACACACCTAGTATAGAGGTCCTGGATGTCAGGAAGCTTGGCCCCATTGATGTACACACTACCCTTTGTAGTGCCTTCCTCTGACACACCTAGTATAGAGGTCCTGGATGTCAGGAAGCTTGGCCCCAGTGATGTACACACTACCCTTTGTAGTGCCTTACGGTCAGATGCTGAGCAGTTGCCGTACCAGGCGGTGATGCAACTGGTCAGGATGCTCTTGATTTTTTTTATTTTACCTTTATTTAACTAGGCAAGTCAGTTAAGAACAAATTCTTATTTTCAATGACGGCCTAGGAACAGTGGGTTAACTGCCTTGTTCAGGGACAGATTATTACCTTGTCAGCTCCAGGATTTGATCTTGCAACCTTTCAGTTACAAGTCCAACGCTCTAACCACTAGGCTACCTGCTGCCCGAGGGTGCAGCTGTAGAACTTATTGAGGATCTGGGGACCCATGCCGAAAAGGTGTTGTCGTGCCCTCTTCACAATTTTCTTGGTGTGTTTGGACCATGATAGTTTGTTGTGGACACCAATGAACTTGAAACTCTCGACCCGCTCCACTTATAGTCCACGTTCAGCTCCTTTGTCTTGCTCACATTGAGAGAGAGGTTGTTCTTCTGGCACCACACTGCCAGGTCTCTGAACTCCTCCCTAATAGGCTGTCTCATCGTTGTCGGTGATCAGGCCTACCACTGTTGTGTCGTCAGCAAACTTAATGATGGTGTTGGAGTCGTGCTTGGCCACGCAGTCTTGGGTGAACAGAGAGTACAGGAGGGGACTCAACATGCACCCTGAGGGGCCTCAGTGTTGTGAATCAACATGGCAGATGTGTTGTTGCCTACCCTTACCACCTGGGGGTGGCCCGTCAGGAAGTCCAGGATGCAGTTGCAGATGGATGCAGTTGCAGATGGAAGTGTTTATTCCCAGGGTCCTTAGCTAGTGATGAGCTTTGAGGGCACTGTGGTGTTGAACGCTGAGCTGTAGTCAATGAACAGCATTCTCACATATGTGTTCCATTTGTCCAGGTGGGAAAGGGCAGTGTGGAGTGCAATAGAAATTGCATCATCTGTGGATCTGTTGGGGTGGTATGCGAATTGGAGTAGGTCTAGGGTTTCTGGCATGATGGTGTTGATGTGAGCCATGACCAGCCTTTCAAAGCACTTCATGGCTACCAACATGAATGCTACAGGGAGGTAATCATGTAGGCAGGTTACCTTCGCTTTCTTGGTCACAGGGACTATGGTGGTCTGTTTCAAACGTGTAAGTATTACAGACTGCCAGGGAGAGGTTAAACATTTCAGTGAAGACACTTGCCAGTTGGTAATGCTTTGAGTACACGTCTGGGTAATCATCTGTCCCTGCGGCCTTGTGAATGTTGACCTGTTTAAAGGTCTTGCTCACATCGGCTACGGAGAGCGTGACCATACAGTCATCTGGAACAGCTGGTGCTCTCATGCATGCTTCAGTGTTGCTTGCCTCGAAGCGAGCATAAAGGGCATTTAGCTCGTCTGGTAGGCTCGCGGTGACCAAAAGCATGTGGGCACCTGTTCGTTGAACATCTCATTCCAGATTCATGGGCATTAATATGGGGTTGAGGTCAGGGCTCTGTGCAGGCCAGTCAAGTTCAAACACACCAATCTCGACAAACCATTTTTGTATGGACCTGGCTTTGTGCACGGGGGCTTTGTCATGCTGAAACAGGAAAGGGCCTTCCCCAAACTGTTGCCACAAGGTTGGAAGCACAGAATCGTCCAGAATGTCATTGTATGCTGTAGTGTTAAGATTTCCCTTCACTGGAACTAAGGAGCCTAACCACGAAAAACAGCCCCAGATCATTATTCCTCCTCCACCAAACTGTACAGTTGGCACTATGCATTGAGGCAGGTAGCTTTGTCGTGGCATCAGCCAAACCCAGATTTGTCGGTTGGACTGCCAGATGGTAAAGCGTGATTCATAGTTCCAGAGAACATGTTTCCACTGCTCCAGAGTCCAATGGCAGCTAGCTTTACACCACTCTAGCTAACACTTGGCATTACGCATGGAGATCTTAGGCTTGTGTGAGTCTGTTCGGCCATGGAAACCCATTTCATCAAGCTCCCGATGAACAGTTCTTATGCAGAGGCAGTTTGGAACTTGGTAGTGAGTGTTACAACAGACTATTTTTACACGGTACGTGCTTCAACACTCAACAGTCCCGTTCTGTGAGCTTTTGTGGCCTACCACTTCATGGCTGAGCCGTTGTTGCTCCTAGACATTTCCACTTCACAGTAACAGCACTTACAGTTGACTTGGGCAGTTCTAGCACGAACTGACTTGTTGGAAAGGTTGCATCCTATGACGGTGCCACGTTGAAAGTCACTGAGCTCTTCAGTAAGGCCATTCTACTGCCAATGTTTGTCGATGGAGATTGCATGGCGGTGTGCTCGATTTTTATACACCTGTCAGCAATGGGTGTGGCTGAAATAGCCGAACCCACTAATTTTAGAAGAGCTGTCCACATACTTTTTTATATATAATGTATATCTGGCATATATAGTATGAGTACACTGAGACATTGACTGGCAAGGCCTTTGGTGTAGGCTATGACTTCACCTATGTTTTATCTGTCAGTGAATGCCAGTGAGTTATCATAAAGTCAGACATGAAGTCTGAAGCAGCCATAAAGAGTTTATTGAATTGGCATGAAACATACGCATGTCTCATCTCTGTGGATTCCACACCCCTGGTAGAAGTTGTCCTTTGATACAGGATCAGGTTAACCTCCCCAAATCCTGACTTGAGCCGTTAGGGGGGGATATGCCGTACTGACCATCACAGGAGGCTGCTGAGGAGAGAATGGCATGAAAGGAGCTAATGGAATGGCACCAAACACCTGGAAACCATGGAAACCATGTGTTTGATGCATTTGTTACCGTTCCACTTATTCCGCTCCAGTCATTAGAACGAGCCTGTCCTCCCCAATTTAAGGTGCCACCAACCTCCTTTGCTGACCATAGCTCAGTGTGTAGGTGGGGAACTTCTACGTTCTGTGCTGTGAGAACATTAGTGTGACCATAGCGTAATGTTTTTGCAGAAGCGTGGATAAATGATGTGCTGGACACATGTGTGTAAACGCTGTATCGCTCTGGATATGTATGTGTAAACAGTGTACTCTTTGAATTGGGTGCTGCATTAGAAAAACAGGAAATGTGTAGAGAAAGAACAGACACATCTGCAGTAGTTTCAGTGCTTACTACAGATGTCGGATCTTAATTTGATCACGCTTTTGTTGCTGAGAATCTTCCTGCAAAGTATGAAATGCAAACTTGTAGTGTATTTGATTTTTAAAAAGGGTTCTAAAATGTGTAATTTCCACTTTGAAATTTCAGACACATTTTCCATAAGGGTAAATCATATCAACCCCTACAAAAATGTCCATTAATTATAATCCACATAATAATTCCCATTTCTTGATGCTGCAGGATTATTTTCCTGTTGTAGCGAACTGGCTCAAATTAAGATCCTACATCTGTACTCCAGGTTGTTCAGAGCTACTTTTTGAAGGTGAAACATTTTCCCTAATGTATTCTGTTTTCAGGGACACAGCAGGGCAGGAGAGGTTTAAGACCATCACTACAGCCTACTACAGAGGAGCTATGGTGAGTCTCTCAACGCTCTCTCAATCAGATCACAAGTGATTTAATCATCTACACCTGTCTAAAACTGTGAGCAAAATCAGAATGTGGACAAGATCAGGACAAAAGGGGCATCTTAGCACCAGGCATAAACGGGCCTTCTCTCTCTCTTCACATTTGAAGATATGAGAGAACATTATGGGTGTAAGATTATGACTGAAACTATTAGTATCAAATTTTACATCCATTTTTCAAATCTTACATCCATGAGGTTGATTTTGAATTGCACAATGTTATATTTTTGTCTGACCCGTGATCTCTCAGGGCATCATCCTGGTGTATGACATCACAGACGAGAAGTCCTACGAGAACATTCAGAACTGGATGAAGAGCATCAAGGAGGTGACAGGGAAACACAGACTGACTGTTGACAGGGAAACACAGACTGACTGTTGACAGGGAAACACAGACTGACTGTTGACAGGGAAACACAGACTGACTGTTGACAGGGAAACACAGACTGACTGTTGACAGGGAAACACAGACTGACTGTTGACAGGGAAACACAGATTGACTGTTGACAGGGAAACACAGATTGACTGTTGACAGGGAAACACAGACTGACTGTTGACAGGGAAACACAGACTGACTGTTGACAGGGAAACACAGACTGACTGTTGACAGGGAAACACAGACTGACTGTTGACAGGGAAACACAGACTGACTGTCGACAGGGAAACACAGACTGACTGTCGACGGGGCAACACGACAGACTGGCTGTCGACGGGGCAACACGACAGACTGGCTGTCGACGGGGCAACACGACAGACTGGCTGTCGACGGGGCAACACGACAGACTGGCTGTCGACGGGGCAACACGACAGACTGGCTGTTGTGAAAGAGGGAAGGGACAAGACATGACACAGGCCAGAAAGAAACTAAGGGCAGCATTTTCTCAGGCCTCTAGGAAGGATTTGAAACAATAAAATGAGACATGAGCAACACCACCAGAGGGTCTCATACCACTGTTTCCTTATTCCTTGGTCAGTGATGATGACTTTTAGAAAAGCACGAGGAGTAGAAATGATGTAGCTGTTTCTCCACTGACATTAGAGGCACAGTCCTGGTCCTCATTATAGAAACATGTTAACATTCTTTAGATGAATCAGCCATTATGCACAGTGACATTAGAGGCACAGTCCTGGTCCTCATTATAGAAACATGTTAACATTCTTTAGATGAATCAGCCATTATGCACAGTGACATTAGAGGCACAGTCCTGGTCCTCATTATAGAAACATGTTAACATTCTTTAGATGAATCAGCCATTATGCACAGTGACATTAGAGGCACAGTCCTGGTCCTCATTATAGAAACATGTTAACATTCTTTAGATGAATCAGCCATTATGCACAGTGACATTAGAGGCACAGTCCTGGTCCTCATTATAGAAACATGTTAACATTCTTTAGATGAATCAGCCATTATGCACAGTGACATTAGAGGCACAGTCCTGGTCCTCATTATAGAAACATGTTAACATTCTTTAGATGAATCAGCCATTATGCACAGTGACATTAGAGGCACAGTCCTGGTCCTCATTATAGAAACATGTTAACATTCTTTAGATGAATCAGCCATTATGCACAGTGACATTAGAGGCACAGTCCTGGTCCTCATTATAGAAACATGTTAACATTCTTTAGATGAATCAGCCATTATGCACAGTGACATTAGAGGCACAGTCCTGGTCCTCATTATAGAAACATGTTAACATTCTTTAGATGAATCAGCCATTATGCACAGTGACATTAGAGGCACAGTCCTGGTCCTCATTATAGAAACATGTTAACATTCTTTAGATGAATCAGCCATTATGCACAGTGACATTAGAGGCACAGTCCTGGTCCTCATTATAGAAACATGTTAACATTCTTTAGATGAATCAGCCATTATGCACAGTGACATTAGAGGCACAGTCCTGGTCCTCATTATAGAAACATGTTAACATTCTTTACATGAATCAGCCATTATGCACAGTGACATTAGAGGCACAGTCCTGGTCCTCATTATAGAAACATGTTAACATTCTTTACATGAATCAGCCATTATGCACAGTGACATTAAACAACCCCTAGACAGTCTTATTGAATGACTGCACAGTGACATTAAACAACCCCTAGACAGTCTTATGGAATGACTGCACAGTGACATTAAACAACCCCTAGACAGTCTTATGGAATGACTGCACAGTGACATTAAAAAACCCCTAGACAGTCTTATGGAATGACTGCACAGTGACATTAAACAACCCCTAGACAGTCTTATGGAATGACTGCACAGTGACATTAAACAACCCCTAGACAGTCTTATGGAATGACTGCACAGTGACATTAAACAACCCCTAGACAGTCTTATGGAATGACTGCACAGGACATTAAACAACCCCTAGACAGTCTTATGGAATGACTGCACAGTGACATTAAACAACCCCTAGACAGTCTTATGGAATGACTGCACAGTGACATTAAACAACCCCTAGACAGTCTTATGGAATGACTGCACAGTGACATTAAACAACCCCTAGACAGTCTTATGGAATGACTGCACAGTGACATTAAACAACCCCTAGACAGTCTTATGGAATGACTGCACAGTGACATTAAACAACCCCTAGACAGTCTTATGGAATGACTGTACAGTGACATTAAACAACCCCTAGACAGTCTTATGGAATGACTGCACAGTGACATTAAACAACCCCTAGACAGTCTTATGGAATGACTGCACAGTGACATTAAACAACCCCTAGACAGTCTTATTGAATGACTGCACAGTGACATTAAACAACCCCTAGACAGTCTTACGGAATGACTGCACAGTGACATTAAACAACCCCTAGACAGTCTTATGGAATGACTGTACAGGACATTAAACAACCCCTAGACAGTCTTATGGAATGACTGCACAGTGACATTAAACAACCCCTAGACAGTCTTATGGAATGACTGTACAGGACATTAAACAACCCCTAGACAGTCTTATGGAATGACTGTACAGGACATTAAACAACCCCTAGACAGTCTTATGGAATGACTGCACAGTGACATTAAACAACCCCTAGACAGTCTTATGGAATGACTGCACAGTGACATTAAACAACCCCTAGACAGTCTTATGGAATGACTGTACAGGACATTAAACAACCCCTAGACAGTCTTATGGAATGACTGCACAGTGACATTAAACAACCCCTAGACAGTCTTATGGAATGACTGCACAGTGACATTAAACAACCCCTAGACAGTCTTATGGAATGACTGCACAGGACATTAAACAACCCCTAGACAGTCTTATGGAATGACTGCACAGTGACATTAAACAACCCCTAGACAGTCTTATGGAATGACTGCACAGTGACATTAAACAACCCCTAGACAGTCTTATGGAATGACTGCACAGTGACATTAAACAACCCCTAGACAGTCTTATGGAATGACTGTACAGGACATTAAACAACCCCTAGACAGACAGTCTTATGGAATGACTGCACAGTGACATTAAACAACCCCTAGACAGTCTTATGGAATGACTGTACAGGACATTAAACAACCCCTAGACAGACAGTCTTATGGAATGACTGCACAGTGACATTAAACAACCCCTAGACAGTCTTATGGAATGACTGCACAGTGACATTAAACAACCCCTAGACAGTCTTATGGAATGACTGTACAGGACATTAAACAACCCCTAGACAGACAGTCTTATGGAATGACTGCACAGTGACATTAAACAACCCCTAGACAGTCTTATGGAATGACTGTACAGGACATTAAACAACCCCTAGACAGACAGTCTTATGGAATGACTGCACAGTGACATTAAACAACCCCTAGACAGTCTTATGGAATGACTGTACAGGACATTAAACAACCCCTAGACAGACAGTCTTATGGAATGACTGCACAGTGACATTAAACAACCCCTAGACAGTCTTATGGAATGACTGTACAGTGACATTAAACAACCCCTAGACAGTCTTATGGAATGACTGCACAGTGACATTAAACAACCCCTAGACAGTCTTATGGAATGACTGCACAGTGACATTAAACAACCCCTAGACAGTCTTATGGAATGACTGTACAGTGACATTAAACAACCCCTAGACAGACAGTCTTATGGAATGACTGCACAGTGACATTAAACAACCCCTAGACAGTCTTATGGAATGACTGCACAGTGACATTAAACAACCCCTAGACAGTCTTATGGAATGACTGCACAGTGACATTAAACAACCCATAGACAGTCTTATGGAATGACTGCACAGTGACATTAAACAACCCCTAGACAGTCTTATGGAATGACTGTACAGTGACATTAAACAACCCCTAGACAGACAGTCTTATGGAATGACTGCACAGTGACATTAAACAACCCCTAGACAGTCTTATGGAATGACTGCACAGTGACATTAAACAACCCCTAGACAGTCTTATGGAATGACTGCACAGTGACATTTACAGGACATTAAACAACCCCTAGACAGACAGTCTTATGGAATGACTGTACAGGACATTAAACAACCCCTAGACAGACAGTCTTATGGAATGACTGCACAGTGACATTTAACAACCCCTAGACAGTCTTATGGAATGACAGTGACATTAAACAACCCCTAGACAGTCTTATGGAATGACAGTGACATTAAACAACCCCTAGACAGACAGTCTTATGGAATGACAGTGACATTAAACAACCCCTAGACAGACAGTCTTATGGAATGACAGTGACATTAAACAACCCCTAGACAGACAGTCTTATGGAATGACTGCACAGGACATTAAACAACCCCTAGACAGACAGTCTTATGGAATGACTGTACAGGACATTAAACAACCCCTAGACAGACAGTCTTATGGAATGACAGTGACATTAAACAACCCCTAGACAGTCTTATGGAATGACTGCACAGGACATTAAACAACCCCTAGACAGACAGTCTTATGGAATGACTGTACAGGACATTAAACAACCCCTAGACAGACAGTCTTATGGAATGACTGCACAGGACATTAAACAACCCCTAGACAGACAGTCTTATGGAATGACTGCACAGGACATTAAACAACCCCTATACAGACAGTCTTATGGAATGACTGCACAGGACATTAAACAACCCCTAGACAGTCTTATGGAATGACTGCACAGTGACATTAAACAACCCCTAGACAGTCTTATGGAATGACTGCACAGTGACATTAAACAACCCCTAGACAGTCTTATGGAATGACAGTGACATTAAACAACCCCTAGACAGACAGTCTTATGGAATGACTGCACAGGACATTAAACAACCCCTAGACAGACAGTCTTATGGAATGACTGCACAGGACATTAAACAACCCCTAGACAGACAGTCTTATGGAATGACTGTACAGGACATTAAACAACCCCTAGACAGACAGTCTTATGGAATGACTGTACAGGACATTAAACAACCCCTAGACAGACAGTCTTATGGAATGACAGTGACATTAAACAACCCCTAGACAGTCTTATGGAATGACTGCACAGGACATTAAACAACCCCTAGACAGACAGTCTTATGGAATGACTGCACAGGACATTAAACAACCCCTAGACAGACAGTCTTATGGAATGACTGCACAGGACATTAAACAACCCCTAGACAGACAGTCTTATGGAATGACTGTACAGGACATTAAACAACCCCTAGACAGACAGTCTTATGGAATGACTGTACAGGACATTAAACAACCCCTAGACAGACAGTCTTATGGAATGACAGTGACATTAAACAACCCCTAGACAGTCTTATGGAATGACTGTACAGTGACATTAAACAACCCCTAGACAGTCTTATGGAATGACTGCACAGTGACATTAAACAACCCCTAGACAGTCTTATGGAATGACTGCACAGTGACATTAAACAACCCCTAGACAGTCTTATGGAATGACTGTACAGTGACATTAAACAACCCCTAGACAGACAGTCTTATGGAATGACTGCACAGTGACATTAAACAACCCCTAGACAGTCTTATGGAATGACTGCACAGTGACATTAAACAACCCCTAGACAGTCTTATGGAATGACTGCACAGTGACATTAAACAACCCATAGACAGTCTTATGGAATGACTGCACAGTGACATTAAACAACCCCTAGACAGTCTTATGGAATGACTGTACAGTGACATTAAACAACCCCTAGACAGACAGTCTTATGGAATGACTGCACAGTGACATTAAACAACCCCTAGACAGTCTTATGGAATGACTGCACAGTGACATTAAACAACCCCTAGACAGTCTTATGGAATGACTGCACAGTGACATTTACAGTGACATTAAACAACCTTATGGAATGACTGACATTAAACAACCCTAGACAGACAGTCTTATGGAATGACTGTACAGGACATTAAACAACCCCTAGACAGACAGTCTTATGGAATGACTGCACAGTGACATTTAACAACCCCTAGACAGTCTTATGGAATGACAGTGACATTAAACAACCCCTAGACAGTCTTATGGAATGACAGTGACATTAAACAACCCCTAGACAGACAGTCTTATGGAATGACAGTGACATTAAACAACCCCTAGACAGACAGTCTTATGGAATGACTGCACAGGACATTAAACAACCCCTAGACAGACAGTCTTATGGAATGACTGTACAGGACATTAAACAACCCCTAGACAGACAGTCTTATGGAATGACAGTGACATTAAACAACCCCTAGACAGTCTTATGGAATGACTGCACAGGACATTAAACAACCCCTAGACAGACAGTCTTATGGAATGACTGTACAGGACATTAAACAACCCCTAGACAGACAGTCTTATGGAATGACTGCACAGGACATTAAACAACCCCTAGACAGACAGTCTTATGGAATGACTGCACAGGACATTAAACAACCCCTATACAGACAGTCTTATGGAATGACTGCACAGGACATTAAACAACCCCTAGACAGTCTTATGGAATGACTGCACAGTGACATTAAACAACCCCTAGACAGTCTTATGGAATGACTGCACAGTGACATTAAACAACCCCTAGACAGTCTTATGGAATGACAGTGACATTAAACAACCCCTAGACAGACAGTCTTATGGAATGACTGCACAGGACATTAAACAACCCCTAGACAGACAGTCTTATGGAATGACTGCACAGGACATTAAACAACCCCTAGACAGACAGTCTTATGGAATGACTGTACAGGACATTAAACAACCCCTAGACAGACAGTCTTATGGAATGACTGTACAGGACATTAAACAACCCCTAGACAGACAGTCTTATGGAATGACAGTGACATTAAACAACCCCTAGACAGTCTTATGGAATGACTGCACAGGACATTAAACAACCCCTAGACAGACAGTCTTATGGAATGACTGTACAGGACATTAAACAACCCCTAGACAGACAGTCTTATGGAATGACTGCACAGGACATTAAACAACCCCAGACAGTCTTACTGCACAGTCATTAAACAACCCCTGGAATGGAATGACAGGACATTAAACAACCCCTAGACAGACAGTCTTATGGAATGACTGCACAGGACATTAAACAACCCCTAGACAGACAGTCTTATGGAATGACTGTACAGGACATTAAACAACCCCTAGACAGACAGTCTTATGGAATGACAGTGACATTAAACAACCCCTAGACAGTCTTATGGAATGACTGCACAGGACATTAAACAACCCCTAGACAGACAGTCTTATGGAATGACTGTACAGGACATTAAACAACCCCTAGACAGACAGTCTTATGGAATGACTGCACAGGACATTAAACAACCCCTAGACAGACAGTCTTATGGAATGACTGCACAGGACATTAAACAACCCCTATACAGACAGTCTTATGGAATGACTGCACAGGACATTAAACAACCCCTAGACAGATAGTCTTATGGAATGACTGCACAGGACATTAAACAACCCCTAGACAGACAGTCTTATGGAATGACTGCACAGTGACATTAAACAACCCCTAGACAGTCTTATGGAATGACTGTACAGGACATTAAACAACCCCTAGACAGACAGTCTTATGGAATGACTGCACAGTGACATTAAACAACCCCTAGACAGTCTTATGGAATGACTGTACAGGACATTAAACAACCCCTAGACAGACAGTCTTATGGAATGACTTTACAGGACATTAAACAACCCCTAGACAGACAGTCTTATGGAATGACTGTACAGGACATTAAACAACCCCTAGACAGACAGTCTTATGGAATGACTGTACAGGACATTAAACAACCCCTAGACAGTCTTATGGAATCACTTTACAGGACATTAAACAACCCCTAGACAGACAGTCTTATGGAATGACTGCACAGGACATTAAACAACCCCTAGACAGACAGTCTTATGGAATGACTTTACAGGACATTAAACAACCCCTAGACAGACAGTCTTATGGAATGACTGTACAGTGACATTAAACAACGCCTAGACAGACAGTCTTATGGAATGACTGCACAGTGACATTAAACAACCCCTAGACAGACAGTCTTATGGAATGACTGTACAGGACATTATTCTGATTGACCAGACTTCTTATTGCCATCTATAAACCACAGTAACAAGGGTTACATTGAGACTAGATGTTAGTCTGTTTTCTTAGGGCGTGCCTTTAGTGAATAACGGGGCATACAACTGCACTCCCAGAAACGTGTTTACATTTGTTTAACAGTTCAAAGTGAACATTTTGAAATGAGTTCATTATTCCCCATCTGAACCAAGATGTGGCTCCAATTTAGAGCTGAATTAAAGCCTCTCCTAGAGGGTGCTTGGGGAGGCAGAAGTTGAGGGATACATCATTGAAATATAAAATGGATGCGATGGATGCCAACCCCCTATCTTTTATCCCCCAGAATGCATCAGCGGGGGTCAGCCGGATGTTGCTCGCTAACAAGTGTGACATTGAGGCCAAGAGGAAGGTATCCAAGGAAACGGGGGAAAAGGTGAGCCTCGACCATTTTTATGATCATTGTTTTGATTATGAAGTGTTTTCTTTCAATGATATTGACACTGATGTGCAGATGTTAGTGATGGATGAATGGATGTGTGGATCATTGGGCGAAGAGCTCCGACTTTTCAAGCTGAAGATCACTGACGTCATGATTTGACCTCGTATTTTTAAGAGTTGCCAGTTGTTTTGAACGTGGCATAAACTCTGCTGATTAGGAGAGGGAAGTGACATCATATCCTGCTTTAATCACACTTGTCTTCTGTTGTTGACAGCTGGCAAAGGATCATGGGATCAGATTCTTTGAGACCAGTGCAAAGGCCAGCATCAATGTTGATGAGGTGAGATAAATATGTTATTTTAGATATTATATTTCTGTGGGTGATATGGGTGATATGTTGTCCTTTATTCAATCACAGAGTCTGTCTTTATCTGGTCCTTTATTATGCATTTCACTTGGGGAATATGGGTGTTATGTTGTCCTTTTCATACAGGTTACATGTGCCACACAGCCTAATAATCCCCATACCCCCTCTCACCTACTGTTACCCTTTCTCTGCCCCTCACCTACTGTTACCCTTTCTCTGCCCCTCTCTCCTACTGTTACCCTTTCTCTGCCCCTCTCTCCTACTGTTACCCTTTCTCTGCCCCTCTCTCCTACTGTTACCCTTTCTCTGCCCCTCTCTCCCTCCACCTCGACCTGCCCCTCTGTAGTCTTTTATGGCTTTGGCTCGAGATATTCTACTGAAGTCCAGCAAGAAGCCGGGCCCCACAGGTCGCGAGGTCAAAATCACCAACGCTGAGAAGAAATCCTCCAAATGTCTCCTACTGTAGAGGCAGAGCTGGCCTGTCCTGGCTGACTCTTCGTTGCCCGAGGGAACTATCACATATAGGAACAATATTATTGCAAAGGAAAGGGTTTCAAAGGCGCAATCCACAAGTTCTCCTTCCCCTGTGGCAACAAGATCCATTTCATTAACTATTGACTTGAGAAAATATCATGTTTTCATTTACTTCCCCCTCCCCTTTAAAAAGTGCTAACTACACTTTTTTTAAACCAGAAAGCAAACTTCTGGATTGCACTTTTAATGACCATGTAACTATGTTGAGGTGGTCCAAGGGCATTTTCCAGAGGAATATCCAGTGGTTTGTTTAAAGAATAGGATGAACACCACCTTGATTTCAACCAAAACATGTTTTGTATCAACTGTCTTCAATCTCCTGCAATTTCTTAGTTGTCTTGGTGACTGACTGATTGACATGGTATGTTTACACTCCACCAGAGCCATTCAGAGTTAAGGAAAATGTCTTCCATGTTGGCTCCACATGTTCCATGAGACAACATTCCAAAATGAATTCCTTCTACAATGATCTGTTGAACTAGATTTTTTGGAACCAACATGGTGGTCGATCAAATTCTAAATCCCAAACTGAGTTTGCTGAACTCTATAATCCCATGGCTCTGGACTTCACACTGTAGAGTAGTGGTGCACAGCTCCTTAATGGAACACGAGTCTGCTGTGTTTCATTCTATGTCAGAGGAATTATTTTTCCTTGTTTAACCAGGAACATTAACAAGTGACCTTTCAGTCAAACTGCCAGTCACATTCTTGCTTTTTGATTGAACAGTTGATGTAACAGTAGATTGTCTGGAGAGTGTAATCACTGGGCTCCTCGGATGGAAATGACTTCCTGATGGAGAGACAAGGTCAAAAAGCAGCAGGTATTACTGTAACATTAAAGGTAACTACTACCATAATGGGATCCTAGAGGACCTGCGTTGTGCACCGCTGACATAGAATCACTTTTCAGTGTCATAGCCAAAGAATTTAAATTAGGACAACACACAGACATTCCTTTCCATTTGTTTCATTTCTATGTTCATAGCAGCTCATAGTGTTTAGGAGGAGCACAGGGGGCATTCTAGAGAGTGACGGGAGTTTAGATCTCTATGCTGTAACTATGGTGATGGTACATTATGCTCTTAAAGGGATAGTTCACCCTGAATTGTAATTTTGTCTGTGTTTTCCACACTACGTAAAGATGAGTGATCTGGGTTGTGCCTGTTGTAAACTATTCTTCTACTACATAAAGTGTGGTACATGGATGGACTGAGGATGTGGAAGAGGGAGACAGGGAAGTGCAATATGAGAGGAGAGGAGTGATGAGAGAATGAGATGGATAGATGAAGCAAGGGAACAAAAACCGTAAAGCAAGTGTCATAGAGACACAGGGATGGAATGATGCTGATGAGAGTTGGACATAGAGGGATGAGATGTTCTCTTTTTCGCTGATAGACAAACTGACCCTTTCTGATCTGATAGACATACTGACCATTTCTGATCTGATATTTTCTGATCTGATAGACATTTCTGACTGACCCTTTCTGATCTGATAGACATACTGACCCTTTCTGATCTGATAGACATACTGACCCTTTCTGATCTGATAGACATACTGACCCTTTCTGATCTGATAGACATACTGACCCTTTCTGATCTGATAGACATACTGACCCTTTCTGATCTGATAGACATACTGACCCTTTCTGATCTGATAGACATGACCCTTTCTGATCTGATAGACATACTTTCTGATCTGATAGACATACTGACCCTTTCTGATCTGATAGACATACTGACCCTTTCTGATCTGATAGACATACTGACCCTTTCTGATCTGATAGACATACCCTGACCCATTTCTGATCTGATAGACATACTGACCCTTTTTGATAGACTGACCCTCTGATCTGAGACATACTGACCCTTTCTGATCTGATAGACATACTGACCCTTTCTGATCTGATAGACAAACTGACCCTTTCTGATCTGATAGACATACTGACCCTTTCTGATCTGATAGACATACTGACCCTTTCTGATCTGATAGACATCTGATGACCCTTTCTGATCTGATAGACATACTGACCCTCTCTGATCTGATAGACATACTGACCCTCTCTGATCTGATAGACATACTGACCCTTTCTGATCTGATAGACATACTGACCCTTTCTGATCTGATAGACATACTGACTCTGATCTGATAGACATACTGACCCTCTCTGATCTGATAGACATACTGACCCTCCCTCTGATCTGATAGACATACTGACCCTTTCTGATCTGATAGACATACTGACATACCCCTTTCTGATCTGATAGACAAACTGATCCCTTTCTGATCTGATAGACATACTGACCCTTTCTGATCTGATAGACATACTGACCCTTTCTGATCTGATAGACATACTGGCCCTTTCTGATCTGATAGACAAACTGACCCTTTCTGATCTGATAGACATACTGACCCTCTCTGATCTGATAGACATACTGACCTTTTATCTCATGCACCTGTTCAACAGCTTTGTTAAAAAAGAAACACCCTTCCTTCCTCTTTCAGACAGACCAGGGCCCTGGTCCAATGCACCCCTGGAGGTAATCACTGATGTACTACTGGATAGATTTGCAAATATATCTCTCCATATATCATTTACTGTACTGTGATTGGACAAGACTTCCACCTTGATACTCTCACCAATCCAAATGTGTCAGATCAGTGATTACTCTGAAGGAAGGAATGATGTCTCTTCCCATGCCAGACACTACATAATCATTACTGTGCCAGCAAGCTTCTCTGTCTATGGGTTCATTTCAATTCTCTAAAGTGGCTTCTGGGAAGAAGACAAGGGGAAGAAGCTACTCCAGACTAATTGACATGATGCACCCTGTGTGTTTTTACTCTGATATCTCACTGTCCCCTCCCTCACCTTTCCTCTTTTCCTTCACACACATGTTCACCCTATTCACCATTCCTTGTCTGATCAATTATCTTATGATCAATTATCTTATGACCAATGTATACCAGTTTACATACACGCTGCTTAGCCTATTCAATAAAAGACTGTCAAAAAGGACCCTTCTATTTTGTAGGATTATACTTTAATTTTCTCAGAGTGAATTGCATTTTGGTGCATCACTCTTATCTCTCCCACTAAAATAGTGCATCTCAGCTTACAGGAATCAGTGCATTGTCTCCCACTCTCCAAACCTTCACAGTTTCATGAATAAATCTAACAGCCCCCCCTGAAGAGCATTGCTGCATTTTTACACTATGACAATACCAGCTGGGCATAATGTGTCCTTTAATAGCTTACATAAATGTTCTTGTTGAGCCCCTCCCCATTCTCCCCCCTGGTATGTATAGGCCTATATAAGAGATGAGGATGGAACCAAAGTGAAACATCATGTAACATGCAGACAGTCCTATAGTGTGAGACGTGTATAATAGTGAACTACAACTGCCTATAGTCCTGGGACTACAAACTTCCTGGAGGCCTCACAGTGCAGTGAAATCCTATCTGATTGGCTGGCTGCAGTAAACCTTGAAGGTGGATGCCCCTCCCTCGCAGCATCAGCACCAGGACACGCGGGCTTTGCCGCATCCTCCACGCGCGTCTGGCGTGCCTTTTCGTCACATGACGACGTAGGTTTACAAACACTAGGCATTCCTTTCTTTTGCCTCTGGTGAAGGAGAGAGAATGGAGGGATGGGGTGATGGTGAACGGGAAAGAGAAGAATAATCATCAGCAAGGCTCTTAGACTTGGGAAACGGATGTGTGTGAAACTGGAACCGATCGCTTGAGGTGTGTGTGTGACGTATAAGTCGGTGCAGTGAGGTAGATGTCCGGGATATACACGAGCAGAACGGGAGGCCCGCGTGACTGCTGCAGGGAAGAGAGAAGAGAGAAGAGGACAGAGGGGGTTGAGTTTGTGTGGTCCATCGCAAAACTCCCATGGAGGTAAAATATGGAAAGAGGAGGAATAGCAAATGAAAACAGCACAAACGTGCCGACGGCTCAAGGAGAATGCACTTTCTATAATTGATTTACGGTTTCTTTCGACGGATTTAAGTAATTTCTTAACCTGAACAGTTTGCAGACGGGACCGATTAATATCTCATCAAGAGCTATCTCTCTCATCCTTCGGATAGGTCCGGTAGTCGGACCTTCGTGAGGACAGGACAACTCGGGCCTTGTTTCGATGCTTGTTCTTCGTCACCTTGACAAGATCCAGACCCACTCACCGCCACACAACACATATGGTTTCCCATTACGGTAGAAACAACGGGATATCTGGTGCTTAATAACCGGTGCTGCAACAGGACTGCGGCCTCGGGGCTCCGCCCACCGCAATGCTATGGGTCTTGGGAGGTAGAGATATGGAGAGAAAAGAACGGAGCTGTGTGTCGTAAATGCATTCAGGTTCTCAAAGATTAGCCCTAGCTATGTTTCTTATTTTTCCCCTCACGTGAACATGTTGAAGTTTGTCTGGGGTGCAGATGTAATAGGACATATGCACTCTGCTAAGCAGCTATTGCTGTTTTCATATGCTAAATAGCCCAGTCTTCTGAGTTGAGATTTTTGGAAACCGCACTGTGGCGCGTCAGGATCGAACCTTGGGAATTATTGCACAACGGCTTTGTCAACTGCCAATTGACAACCCAGGGCCAAAGTGAAAAGGGGTGATTTTTTTTAAAGCAACAAACTCTCCATCTCTCTTTTACACACACACACCGCATATAGGCTTACACACACGCACACATACACAGGCTCATCACTCTCCACACATACACAGGCTCACCACTCTCCACACATACACAGGTTCACCACTCTCCACACATACACAGGCTCATCACTCTCCACACATACACAGGCTCACCACTCTCCACACACACACAGGCTCACCACTCTCCACACACACACAGGCTCACCACTCTCCACACACACATAGGCTCACCACTCTCCACACATACACAGGCTCACCACTCTCCACACATACACAGGCTCACCACTCTCCACACATACACAGGCTCACCACTCTCCACACACACACAGGCTCACCACTTTCCACACACACATAGGCTCACCACTCTCCACACACACACAGGCTCACCACTCTCCACACACACACAGGCTCACCACTCTCCACACACACACAGACTCACCACTGTCCACACACACACTGGCTCACCACTCTCCACACATACACAGGCTCACCACTCTCCACACATACACAGGCTCACCACTCTCCACACACACACAGGCTCACCACTCTCCACACACACACAGGCTCACCACTCTCCACACACACACAGGCTCACCACTCTCCACACACACACAGGCTCACCACTCTCCACACACACCAGCCATGCCATCCCCGTCAGACTCCAGCAGTGTAGTGTCTGCCTCTGGGTCTAGGGGCTGGTCAGATAGCTGCCGGGGCATGTCTGGCCGTCAGGGTGGGGCCAAACTGCTGCTGTACCTGGGGCTGTGCCACCTGGGCCTGGGGGCCATGGTCCTGGCCTTCTCCTTCACCAGCATGGCCTTCACATCCTCAGCCCGCGTCCGACAGTCCTGCCCCTTCTGGGCCGGCTTCTTTGTGAGTATCCTGTGGGAGCATCTCTAAATGGGCTGAATCACTACCTTTCCTTCATCTGCACTGATAAGGAGGGACTATCCTGGAGACCTAAATATCATGTTTAGCAGGATAATCATAAGTCCATTATGCAATGGAGGAACGTGATCGTAATGCAAAAGAAAAGATTTATATTTTACAGATGGGGGGGATTTCATTTGATCACTATTTCATGCGAAGCATAAAATGCAAACTTGTAGTTTATTTGAGTTTTTCCACATTGAAATTTCTGGCTTGATTTGCCCCTAACTGAAAATGTATCAACCCCTACAAAAATATCCGCAAATTATAATTCACATAATAATTCACATTTCCTTTTGCAGCAGGATTATTGTCCAAACTGCACCAAACTGTCTCAAATGAAGATCCTACATCTGAATGTGAAACTCACCCCTGAAAAGACAGAAGGCTGTTTTATAGGTGAAAGTAATATGGAGAATGTCTCTGTCAGATGGAGATGGAGTGCAGATGGAGGAAAGGATTCATGGAGAAGAAACATCTTCAGAATATTGAAATGATTCCATATTTCCTGGCCGTGGTTGATTGTGTTCAGATATTATAATTGATGAATGTATTTTCCTTACTGTAATGTGTGTGTTGTTCTTAGGTTGTGGCATCAGGGTTAGTTGGACTTATCTCATGGAGAAGACCACTCACTCTGGTGGTGAGTAGTACACAAGTGTCTATTTATATGTCTATGGTGTGTGTGTGTGTTTGTGTGTGTGTGTTTGTGTGTGTGTATGGTTGTGCGTGTGTGTGTGTGTTTGTGCGTGTGTGTGTTTGTGCGTGTGTGTTTGTGCGTGTGTGTTTGTGCGTGTGTATGTTTGTGTGTGTGTATGTTTGTGCGTGTGTATGTTTGTGTGTGTGTATGTTTGTGTGTGTGTATGTTTGTGCGTGTGTATGTTTGTGTGTGTGTATGTTTGTGCGTGTGTATGTTTGTCCGTGTGTGTGTTTGTGTGTGTGTGTGTTTGTGCATGTGTATGTTTGTGTGTGTGTATGTTTGTGTGTGTGTATGTTTGTGCGTGTGTATGTTTGTGTGTGTGTATGTTTGTGCGTGTGTGTTTGTGCGTGTGTATGTTTGTGCGTGTGTATGTTTGTGCGTGTGTGTTTGTGCGTGTGTATGTTTGTGCGTGTGTATGTTTGTGTGTGTGTATGTTTGTGTGTGTGTATGTTTGTGCGTGTGTATGTTTTCTGTGTGTGTGTATGTTTGTGTGTGTGTATGTTTGTGTGTGTATGTTTGTGCGTGTGTGTGTTTGTGCGTGTGTGTGTTTGTGCGTGTGTGTGTTTGTGCGTGTGTATGTCTGTGTGTGTGTATGTTTGTGCGTGTGTATGTTTGTGCGTGTGTTTGTGCGTGTGTGTGTTTGTGCGTGTGTGTGTTTGTGCGTGTGTATGTTTGTGTGTGTGTGTGTTTGTGTGTGTGTGTATGTTTGTCCGTGTGTGTGTTTGTGCGTGTGTGTGTTTGTGCGTGTGTGTGTTTGTGTGTGTGTATGTTTGTGTGTGTGTATGTTTGTGTGTGTGTATGTTTGTGCGTGTGTGTGTTTGTGCGTGTGTGTTTGTGCGTGTGTGTTTGTGCGTGTGTATGTTTGTGTGTGTGTATGTTTGTGCGTGTGTGTTTGTGCGTGTGTATGTTTGTGCGTGTGTATGTTTGTGCGTGTGTGTGTTTGTGCGTGTGTGTTTGTGCGTGTGTATGTTTGTGCGTGTGTATGTTTGTGTGTGTGTATGTTTGTGTGTGTGTATGTTTGTGCGTGTGTATGTTTTCTGTGTGTGTGTATGTTTGTGTGTGTGTGTATGTTTGTGCGTGTGTATGTTTGTGCGTGTGTATGTTTGTGTGTGTGTATGTTTGTGCGTGTGTATGTTTTCTGTGTGTGTGTATGTTTGTGCGTGTGTATGTTTGTGCGTGTGTTTGTGCGTGTGTGTGTTTGTGCGTGTGTGTGTTTGTGCGTGTGTATGTTTGTGTGTGTGTATGTTTGTGTGTGTGTATGTTTGTGTGTGTATGTTTGTGCGTGTGTATGTTTGTGCATGTGTATGTTTGTGTGTGTGTATGTTTGTGTGTGTGTATGTAACTGACCAACCTGCTACCTGAAACACAGGTCATCTGCACACCGAGCCCACCGAGCTACAGCCTATAGGCAGCTAGAACAAGTATTTAGGTCACAGGCAAGGTTACTCATCCCATGTGTAGTTCTCTGACCCCCTGCCTGTCCTCCCCATGTCTCCCTCTCCAGGTGTCCCTCTTCATGCTGCTGTCTGCTGTGTGTGTCATCCTTAGTCTGGCTGGATCCATGCTCTCCTGTCAGAACGCACAGATGGTTAAGTCACTCCTCACCTGCCAGGTATGTAGGGAAAGGGGAAATGGGTTGCACCACTGAATGCATTCAACCAAAATGTGTCTTCCACATATAACCCAACCCATCTGAATCAGAGAGGTGCACACAGCCCTGTGGAGAGTAGGTGTGTGTGTGTGGGGGGGTGGGTGTGTGTGTGTGTGTTAATTCTCTGTGTGTGTTTTGCAGGTGGAGAATGGGTTGTGTGTGTGTTGTGCCCCAACACACTCCTGCTCTATAAACGAGGAGGAGACCCTGGTACTCTACCTAAACGCAGACTGCCACTCTGTCAGACATCAGCTCAAGGTGTGTGTGTGTTTAATGACAGCTCAGTGTGTGTCTGTGTTTAATGACAGCTCAGTGTGTGTGTGTGTGTTTAATGACAGCTCAGTGTGTGTGTGTGTGTGTTTAATGACAGCTCAGTGTGTGTGTGTGTGTGTGTGTGTGTGTGTGTGTGTGTGTGTGTGTGTGTGTGTGTGTGTGTGTGTGTGTGTGTGTGTGTGTGTGTGTGTTTTAATGACAGCTCAGTGTGTGTTTAATGACAGCTCTGTGTGTGTGTGTGTGTGTGTGTGTGTGTGTGTGTGTGTGTGTGTGTGTGTGTGTGTGTGTGTGTGTGTGTGTGTGTGTGTGTGTGTGTGTGTGTGTGTGTGTGTGTGTGTGTTTTAATGACAGCTCAGTGTGTGTGTTTAATGACAGCTCAGTGTGTGTGTGTTTAATGACAGCTCAGTGTGTGTGTGTGTTTAATGACAGCTCAGTGTGTGTTTAATGACAGCTGTGTGTTTAATGACAGCTCAGTGTGTGTGTGTGTGTGACAGCTGTGTGTGTGTGTGTGTGTGTGTGTGTGTGTGTGTGTGTGTGTGTGTGTGTGTGTGTGTGTGTGTGTGTGTGTGTGTGTGTGTGTGTGTGTGTGTGTGTGTGTGTTTAATGACAGCTCAGTGTGTGTTTAATGACAGCTCAGTGTGTGTGTGTGTGTGTGTGTGTGTGTGTGTGTGTGTGTGTGTGTGTGTGTGTGTGTGTGTGTGTGTGTGTGTGTGTGTGTGTGTGTGTGTGTGTGTGTGTGTGTGACAGCTCAGTGTGTGTGTGTTTAATGACAGCTCAGTGTGTGTGTGTTTAATGACAGCTGAGTGTGTGTGTGTTTAATGACAGCTGAGTGTGTGTGTTTAATGACAGCTGAGTGTGTGTTTTTAATGACAGGTAAGTGTGTGTGTGTTTATTAATGACAGGTAAGTGTGTGTGTGTTTAATGACAGCTCAGTGTGTGTGTGTGTGTGTTTAATGACAGCTCAGTGTGTGTGTGTGTGTTTAATGACAGCTCAGTGTGTGTGTGTGTGTTTAATGACAGCTCAGTGTGGTGTGTGTGTGTGTGTTTAATGACAGCTCAGTGTGTGTGTGTGTGTGTGTGTGTTTAATGACAGCTCAGTGTGGCATGTGTGTGTTTAATGACAGCTCAGTGTGTGTGTGTGTTTAATGACAGCTGAGTGTGTGTGTTTAATGACAGCTCAGTGTGTGTGTGTGTTTAATGACAGCTCAGTGTGTGTGTGTTTAATGAGAGCTCAGTGTGGTGTGTGTGTGTGTGTTTAATGACAGCTCAGTGTGGTGTGTGTGTGTGTGTGTGTGTTTAATGACAGCTGAGTGTGTGTTTTTAATGACAGGTAAGTGTGTGTGTGTTTATTAATGACAGGTAAGTGTGTTTAATGACAGCTGTGTGTGTGTGTTTAATGACAGTGTGTGTGTGTGTGTTTAATGACAGCTCAGTGTGTGTGTGTGTGTGTTTAATGACAGCTCAGTGTGTGTGTGTGTGTGTGTGTGTGTGTGTGTGTGTGTGTGTGTGTGTGTGTGTGTGTGTGTGTGTGTGTGTGTGTGTGTGTGTGTGTGTGTGTGTGTGTGTGTTTAATGACAGCTCAGTGTGTGTGTGTTTACTGACAGCTCAGTGTGTGTGTGTTTTATGACAGCTCAGTGTGTGTGTTTAATGACAGCTCAGTGTGTGTGTGTTTAATGACAGCTCAGTGTGTGTGTTTATTGACAGCTGAGTGTGTGTGTTTAATGACAGCTGAGTGTGTGTGTGTGTTTAATGACAGCTCAGTGTGTGTGTTTAATGACAGCTCAGTGTGGTGTGTGTGTGTGTGTTTAATGACAGCTCAGTGTGTTGTGTGTGTGTATGTGTTTAATGACAGCTGTGTGTGGTGTGTGTGTGTGTGTGTGTGTTTAATGACAGCTCAGTGTGTCATGTGTGTGTTTAATGACAGCTCAGTGTGTGTGTGTGTTTAATGACAGCTGAGTGTGTGTGTTTAATGACAGCTCAGTGTGTGTGTGTGTTTAATGACAGCTCAGTGTGTGTGTGTTTAATGAGAGCTCAGTGTGGTGTGTGTGTGTGTTTAATGACAGCTCAGTGTGGTGTGTGTGTGTGTGTGTTTAATGACAGCTCAGTGTGTGTGTGTTTAATGACAGCTCAGTGTGTGTGTTTATTGACAGCTGAGTGTGTGTGTTTAATGACAGCTGAGTGTGTGTGTGTGTTTAATGACAGGTAAGTGTGTGTGTGTGTTTAATGACAGCTCAGTGTGTGTGTGTTTAATGACAGCTCAGTGGTGTGTGTGTGTGTGTGTGTGTGTGTGTGTGTGTGTGTGTGTGTGTGTGTGTGTGTGTGTGTGTGTGTGTGTGTGTGTGTGTGTGTGTGTGTGTGTGTGTGTGTGTGTGTGTGTGTGTGTGTGTGTGTGTGTGTGTGTGTGTGTTTAATGACAGCTCAGTGTGTTGTGTGTGTGTATGTGTTTAATGACAGCTCAGTGTGGTGTGTGTGTGTGTGTGTTTAATGACAGCTCAGTGTGATGTGTGTGTGTGTTTAATGACAGCTCAGTGTGTGTGTGTGTTTAATGACAGCTCAGTGTGTGTGTGTTTAATGACAGCTCAGTGTGGTGTGTGTGTGTGTGTGTTTAATGACAGCTCAGTGTGGTGTGTGTGTGTATGTGTTTAATGACAGCTCAGTGTGGTGTGTGTGTGTGTGTGTTTAATGACAGCTCAGTGTGTGTGTGTGTGTGTGTTTAATGACAGCTCAGTGTGGCATGTGTGTGTTTAATGACAGCTCAGTGTGTGTGTGTGTTTAATGACAGCTGAGTGCGTGTGTTTAATGACAGCTCAGTGTGTGTGTGTGTTTAATGACAGCTCAGTGTGGTGTGTGTGTGTGTGTGTTTAATGACAGCTCAGTGTGGTGTGTGTGTGTGTGTGTGTGTTTAATGACAGCTCAGTGTGTGTGTGTTTAATGACAGCTCAGTGTGTGTGTGTGTGTGTGTGTGTGTGTGTGTGTGTGTGTGTGTGTGTGTGTGTGTGTGTGTGTGTGTGTGTGTGTGTGTGTGTGTTTAATGACAGCTCAGTGTGTGTGTGTGTGTGTGTGTGTTTAATGACAGCTCAGTGTGGCATGTGTGTGTTTAATGACAGCTCAGTGTGTGTGTGTGTTGAATGACAGCTCAGTGTGGTGTGTGTGTGTTTAATGATAGCTCAGTGTGGTGTGTGTGTGTGTGTGTAATGACAGCTCAGTGTGTGTGTGTGTTTAATGACAGCTCAGTGTGGTGTGTGTGTGTGTGTGTTTAATGACAGCTCAGTGTGGTGTGTGTGTGTGTTTAATGACAGCTCAGTGTGTGTGTGTGTTTAATGACAGCTCAGTGTGTGTGTGTTAATGACAGCTCAGTGTGTGTGTGTGTTTAATGACAGCTCAGTGTGGTGTGTGTGTGTTTAATGACAGCTCAGTGTGGTGTGTAATGACAGCTGTGTGTGTGTTTAATGACAGCTGAGTGTGTGTGTGTTTTAATGACAGCTGAGTGTGTGTGTGTTTAATGACAGCTGAGTGTGTGTGTTTAATGACAGCTCAGTGTGGTGTGTGTGTGTGTGTTTAATGACAGCTCAGTGTGTGTGTGTGTGTTTAATGACAGCTCAGTGTGTGTGTGTGTTTAATGACAGCTCAGTGTGTGTGTGTGTTTAATGACAGCTCAGTGTGTGTGTGTGTTTAATGACAGCTCAGTGTGTGTGTGTGTTTAATGACAGCTCAGCGTTTGTGTTTAATGACAGCTGAGTGTGTGTGTTTAATGACAGCTGAGTGTGTGTGTTTAATGACAGCTGAGTGTGTGTGTGTTTAATGACAGCTGAGTGTGTGTGTTTAATGACAGGTAAGTGTGTGTGTGTTTATTAATGACAGCTCAGTGTGTGTGTGTGTTTAATGACAGCTCAGTGTGTGTTTAATGACAGCTCAGTGTGTTTAATGACAGCTCAGTGTGTGTGTGTGTGTGTGTGTGTGTGTGTGTGTGTGTGTGTGTGTGTGTGTGTGTGTGTGTGTGTGTGTGTGTGTGTGTGTGTGTGTGTGTGTGTGTGTGTGTGTGTGTGTGTGTGTGTGTGTGTGTGTGTGTGTTAATGGCAGCTCAGTGTGTGTGTGTGTTAATGGCAGCTCAGTGTGTGTGGCGTCTATATTCTCTGAGAATATGTGGGCTACATTTTCTGATGTCAACAATAATTTCTGCAGATGATGTAAGCAGAGCATTATATAATAGCCAAGGGAATTGATGCACGCTGCAGTATGTATAAATTATTACAAACAGTAACCAAACTGCTCCTAACTGCCCTGGCCTCCTGACTATGTGTTACGTGCTGATCTCCTCTTCTCTGTTCCAGGACCTGTTGTTCAGTGCTTGTGGTCTGAGTATTCTCTCTACCATCATCTGTACTCTCTCTACTGTCACCTGTAGTATACACATCTTCTCCCTGGACCTAGTGCACCTGGTGAGTCCACACACACGCACACACGCACGCACGCACGCACGCACACACACACACACACACACACACACACACACACACACACACACGGACAATATTTTCTTTATCCATCCCTTATGATTTCTCCCCTCTGTCTCTGTTTGTTTCTCTCTAGCTCGCCCCGCACCGCTCTCGCTCCGTCAACCCAGAATGCACCACTCCTCAGGACGCCTTCCTGACCAACATCATGGACTTTGAGGAGTTTGTCCCGCCCATCCCTCCGCCCCCCTACTACCCCCCTGAATACACCTGCAGCTCTGAGACAGACGCACAGAGGTAATAACACACACACAGGTAGCCTGCAGGTCAGAGCGTTGTGGTTGCTGGTTCGAATACCGGACCTGACAGGGTGATAGATATGTTGCTGTGCCCTTGAGCATTGCACCTAACCCTAATTGCTCCAGGGACAATGGTGACCTTGGCTGCGACCCCACTCCCTGCGAGTGTCTCAGGGGGAGTTGGGATATGGTGACCTTGGCTGTGACCCCACCCCACTCCCTGTGGGTGTCTCAGGGGGAGTTGGGATATGGTGACCTTGGCTGTGACCCCACCCCACTCCCTGTGGGTGTCTCAGGTTGGGATATGGTGATCTTGGCTGTGACCCCACCCCACTCCCTGTGGGTGTCTCAGGGGGAGTTGGGATATGGTGACCTTGGCTGCGACCCCACTCCCTGTGGGTGTCTCAGGGGGAGTTGGGATATGGTGATCTTGGCTGTGACCCCACCCCACTCCCTGTGGGTGTCTCAGGTTGTGATATGGTGACCTTGGCTGTGACCCCACCCCACTCCCTGTGGGTGTCTCAGGTTGGGATATGGTGACCTTGGCTGTGACCCCACCCCACTCCCTGTGGGTGTCTCAGGTTGTGATATGGTGACCTTGGCTGTGACCCCACCCCACTCCCTGTGGGTGTCTCAGGTTGTGATATGGTGACCTTGGCTGTGACCCCACCCCACTCCCTGTGGGTGTCTCAGGGGGAGTTGGGATATGGTGACCTTGACTGTGACCCCACCCCACTCCCTGTGGGTGTCTCAGGGGGAGTTGGGATATGGTGACCTTGACTGTGACCCCACCCCACTCCCTGTGGGTGTCTCAGGTTGTGATATGGTGACCTTGGCTGTGACCCCACCCCACTCCCTGTGGGTGTCTCAGGTTGGGATATGGTGACCTTGGCTGTGACCCCACCCCACTCCCTGTGGGTGTCTCAGGTTGTGATATGGTGACCTTGGCTGTGACCCCACCCCACTCCCTGTGGGTGTCTCAGGTTGTGATATGGTGACCTTGGCTGTGACCCCACCCCACTCCATGTGGGTGTCTCAGGTTGGGATATGGTGACCTTGGCTGTGACCCCACCCTACTCCCTGCGGGTGTCTCAGGTTGGGATATGGTGATCTTGGCTGTGACCCCACCCCACTCCCTGTGGGTGTCTCAGGGGGAGTTGGGATATGGTGACCTTGGCTGTGACCCCACCCCACTCCCTGCGGGTGTCTCAGGGGGAGTTGGGATATGGTGACCTTGGCTGTGACCCCACTCCACTCCCTGTGGGTGTCTCAGGGGGAGTTGGGATATGGTGATCTTGGCTGTGACCACACCCCACTCCCTGTGGGTGTCTCAGGGGGAGTTGGGATATGGTGACCTTGGCTGTGACCCCACTCCACTCCCTGTGGGTGTCTCAGGTTGGGATATGCAAGAAACACATTTGTTACAGTTTTTCTTAACTTGCTAACAAGCATTGGTCAATACTGAAGCCACTTTTTCAAAACTCTTCAAACATTCTGCATTACTGTCAAGAGAATTATGTTCTCAGTGTTCATGAACCCAATTGAATTAATTACTCAGCCTGAAACCCATTTCACTTTATTGACTGTACTAAAGTTTATGTAACAAGAATGAACCAGAAATTTTGCAATTTGCTTCAATAACCTTCTTTTTTTTCTATAGCTTTGCATATATTAATTTACTTGTGAAAAATAAAAAGTTTAAACAAAAAACAAATTCCAGAAATTCCAGGGTTGCAATAATAATTACAAAAAACCATCATCACCATGTCTAGTATAACACTCATAATGTACAGTACTGTGAGGATTCTAGTTCTCATCAAGTCTAGTATAACACTCATACTGTACAGTACTGTGAGGGTTGTAGTTCTCATCAACATGTCTAGTATAACACTCATACTGTACAGTACTGTGAGGGTTCTAGTTCTCATCAACATGTCTAGTATAACACTCATACTGTACAGTACTGTGAGGGTTGTAGTTCTCATCAACATGTCTAGTATAACACTCATACTGTACAGTACTGTGAGGGTTCTAGTTCCCATCAACATGTATAGTATAACACTCATACTGTACAGTACTGTGAGGGTTCTAGTTCTCATCAAGTCTAGTATAACACTCATACTGTACAGTACTGTGAGGGTTCTAGTTCTCATCAACATGTCTAGTATAATCACACTCATACTGTACAGTACTGTGAGGGTTCTAGTTCTCATCAACATGTATAGTATAACACTCATACTGTACAGTACTGTGAGGGTTCTAGTTCTCATCAACATGTCTAGTATAACACTCATACTGTACAGTACTGTGAGGATTCTAGTTCTCATCATCATGTCTAGTATAACACTCATACTGTACAGTACTGTGAGGATTCTAGTTCTCATCAACATGTCTAGTATAACACTCATACTGTACAGTACTGTGAGGGTTCTAGTTCTCATCAACATGTCTAGTATAACACTCATACTGTACAGTACTGTGAGGATTCTAGTTCTCATCATCATGTCTAGTATAACACTCATACTGTACAGTACTGTGAGGGTTCTAGTTCTCATCAACATGTCTAGTATAACACTCACACTGTACAGTACTGTGAGGGTTGTAGTTCTCATCAACATGTACAGTATAACACTCATACTGTACAGTACTGTGAGGGTTCTAGTTCTCATCATCATGTCTAGTATAACACTCATAATGTACAGTACTGTGAGGGTTCTAGTTCTCATCAACATGTATAGTATAACACTCATACTGTACAGTACTGTGAGGGTTCTAGTTCCCATCATGTCTAGTATAACACTCATACTGTACAGTACTGTGAGGGTTCTAGTTCTCATCATCATGTCTAGTATAACACTCATAATGTACAGTACTGTGAGGGTTCTAGTTCTCATCAACATGTATAGTATAACACTCATACTGTACAGTACTGTGAGGGTTCTAGTTCCCATCAACATGTCTAGTATAACACTCATACTGTACAGTACTGTGAGGGTTCTAGTTCTCATCAACATGTCTAGTATAACACTCATAATGTACAGTACTGTGAGGGTTCTAGTTCCCATCATGTCTAGTATAACACTCATACTGTACAGTACTGTGAGGGTTCTAGTTCCCATCATGTCTAGTATAACACTCACACTGTACAGTACTGTGAGGGTTCTAGTTCTCATCAACATGTATAGTATAACACTCATAATGTACAGTACTGTGAGGGTTCTAGTTCTCATCAACATGTCTAGTATAACACTCACACTGTACAGTACTGTGAGGGTTCTAGTTCTCATCAACATGTATAGTATAACACTCACACTGTACAGTACTGTGAGGGTTCTAGTTCTCATCAACATGTATAGTATAACACTCATAATGTACAGTACTGTGAGGGTTCTAGTTCTCATCATCATGTCTAGTATAACACTCATAATGTACAGTACTGTGAGGGTTCTAGTTCCCATCATGTCTAGTATAACACTCATACTGTACAGTACTGTGAGGATTCTATCATCATGTCTCACTCATACTGTGCAGTACTGTGATGTCTCATCATCATGTATAACACTCATACTGTACAGTACTGTGAGGATTCTAGTTCTCATCATCATGTCTAGTATAACACTCATAATGTACAGTACTGTGAGGGTTGTAGGTCTCATCAACATGTATAGTATAACACTCATACTGTACAGTAATGTGAGGGTTGTAGTTCTCATCAACATGTACAGTATAACACTCATACTGTACAGTACTGTGAGGGTTCTAGTTCTCATCAACATGTCTAGTATAACACTCACACTGTACAGTACTGTGAGGGTTGTAGTTCTCATCAACATGTACAGTATAACACTCATACTGTACAGTTCTAGTTCTCATCAACATGTCTAGGGTTCTAGTTCTCATCAACATGTCTAGTATAACACTCATACTGTACAGTACTGTTAGGATTCTAGTTCTCATCAACATGTCTAGTATAACACTCATACTGTACAGTACTGTGAGGGTTCTAGTTCTCATCAAGTCTAGTATAACACTCATACTGTACAGTACTGTGAGGGTTCTAGTTCTCATCAAGTCTAGTATAACACTCATACTGTACAGTACTGTTAGGATTCTAGTTCTCATCAACATGTCTAGTATAACACTCATACTGTACAGTACTGTTAGGATTCTAGTTCTCATCAACATGCCTACTATAGCAATTGGGAAAAAAACTGTAAACACTTGTGTGTAACAGGACAAATATATATTATTACACACACACTCTGGCCTTTGTAAATAGACAATATAATCAGTCTTCATTGTTTGTCTGTGTGTCTATGTCCTCAGTATCACCTATAACGGGTCGATGGAGAGTCCAGTTCCTCTGTACCCCACTGACTGTCCCCCTCCTTACGAATTAGTGATGGGACAGAGAGCAGCTAGCCAGGTCAGTGGGGGAATCTGGACATGTTTGCTGGTGTGTGTGAAATAGAGAGAGAGAACGTGCTAAGCAGGAATACAGGACAATTGTCTGTCTGTGTCTGTGTGTCTGTGTGTCTGTGTGTCTGTGTGTCTGTGTGTGTGTGTGTGCGTGCGTGCGTGCGTGCGTGCGTGCGTGCGTGCGTGCGTGCGTGCGTGCGTGCGTGAAAGAGAGAAAGAGAGAAAGAGAGAAAGAGAGAAAGAGAGAGAACGTGCTAAGCAGGAATACAGGACAATTGTCTCTGTGTGTTTGTTTGTGTGTGCATGCGGGTGTGTGTGTCTATTAAACACATGTGCTGTGTGGTTGTCTTTAGGCCACGGTGTTTGACAGCCATGGAAATGAGCTGTCTGGAGAGAGGGCCACATCCACGGCCTTCAGCGGAGAGGGTCAGAGTCACACATGCTACATTCTGTTCCCTTCAGCTCTGTTATTCATGTTTTTACCAGTCTGGTATTGAAAGGAGAGTTTCCATGAAGGGCCATTTACTCTGGTTCTTTACCTACAGTTGAAGTCAGAAGTTAACATACACCTTTAGCCAAATACATTTCAACTCAGTTTTTCAAAGTTCCTGACATTTAATCCCAGTAAAAGAGGTCTTGGCTGATTTCTTTAGATTTTCCCAAGATGTCAAGCAAAGAGGCACTGAATTTGAAGGTTGAAATACATCCACAGGGGGCCTCACGGGTGACGCAGTGGTCTAGGGCACTGCATCGCAGTGCTAGCTGTGCCACCATAGCTCTGTTACAGCCGGCCGCGACCGGGAGGTCCGTGGGGCGACGCACAATTGGCCTAGCGTCGTCCGGGTTAGGGAGGGTTTGGCTGGTAAGGATATCCTTGTCTCATCACGCACCAGCGACTCCTGTGGCAGGCCGGGTGCAGTGCACGCTAACCAGGTCGCCAGGTGCACGGTGTTTCCTCCGACACATTGGTGCGGCTGGCTTCCGGGTTGGATGCACGCTGTGTTAAGAAGCAGTGCGGCTTGGTTGGGTTGTGTTTCGGAGGATGCATGGCTTTCAATTCAGAAGCTTATAAAGCCATGACATAATTTTCTGGAATTTTCCAAGTTGTTTAAAGGCACAGTCTACTTAGTTTATGTAAACTTCTGACCCACTGGAATTGTGATACAGTGAAATAATCTGCCTGTAAACAATTGTTGGAAAAATGACTTGTGTCATGCACAAAGTAGATGTTCTAACCGACTTGCCAAAACTATAGTTTGATAACCATAAATTTGTGGAGAGGTTGAAAATCAAGTTTTAATGACTCCAACCTAAGTGTATGTAAACTTCCAACTTCAACAGGCAACACTGCCAATTCATAAATGTAGCCTAATATAAACAAGTAAATGAACCGTCTCCCTCCCTCCCTCCAGTCTCCATGGACAGTGGTTCTCTGTTGATGTCGGAGATCATTGACATCCCAGACGACTCCTCACCTTCAGAGGACTCCTGCCTCGTGGGGGTGGGGGCTAGGGGGGGAGAGAGCGAGCACCGGGGGAGTGGAGGGGGGAGACGGGGGAGAAGGAGGGGAGTATATGAGCTTCCGTGGCCCCCCTCCCCAAGCCCCGGAGAGTCCCCTGGTAGAGAGTCCCCTGGTGGGCCCCAGGACCAGGCGATGCTACAGAGGAGAGAGGTCCAACTCCTGCTCCTCATCTAGTACTGCTACAGCTACGTACAGGTAAATACAAGGACAATCACACACACAGTTCACAGCCACTTTCTTACAGCTCCTTCTCAAAAGAGAACAACCCTCCCCCTCCCCCCCTCTTTGCAGGTCTCCAGTGTTGAGGCGACAGGCTATGTTGGCCAGTAGTTGTTCCCAGTTGGAGCTGCTAGGGTGCTCCTCTATCCTAGAGAAACGAGTCAGACTTTGCACCCCTTTACGACGCAGTTCCACCTCTGCAGCTCCTCCCACTTCCTCATCCTCAGCTGTCAATCAGCAGGGTGGTCAGGGCAACGGGGTACCCCTCCCCCTACAGCCGCTGTACCTGCGTCGTCAGGGCGGAAGGAGCGAGAGGGGGGATAGTGAGGGGCTTCTGCCCCTAGTGAGGTCACACAGCGAGCCTGGCCTCAGCTCTTCTGCTGATACAGGTGGGTACACACACACAACACACATGTACAGACATCCAGTGTTAGTGATTTACAACTCACACTATGAACACACTACTCTCTCCTCTTTTCCCTCCCTCCCACTCTCCTCTCTCTAACCCCCTCTCTCCCTTCCTTTCTCCTCTCTCCCCTCCCTCCCTTTCCTCTGACCCCTCACTCTCTCCTCTTTTCCCTCCCTCCTTCTCTCCTCTCTCTCTCCCTCCCTTTCTCCTCTTTTCCCTCCCTCCTTCTCCCCTCTCTCTCTCCCTCCCTTTCTCCTATTTTCCCTACCTCCCTCCCTCTCCTCTCTCTCCCTCCCTCTCCTCTCTCTCCCTCCCTCTCTCCTCTCTCTCCCTCCCTCTCCTCTCTCTCTCCCTCCTCTCTCTCCTCTCTCTCCCTCCCTCCCCTTTTCCTCTCTCTCCCTCCCTTTCTCCTCTTTCTCTCCCTTCCTTTCTCCTCTCTCTCTTTCATCTGACCTCCCTCCTTCTCCTCCCTCTCTCATCTCTCCCAGCTCCTTCTCTTCTCTCCCCTCCCTCTCTCCTTTCTCCCCTCACTCTCTCCTCTCTCCCTCCCTCTCTGCTCTCTCCCTCCCTCTCTGCTCTAGTATACTTCAGTGGTGGCTCAGTGGGCAGTAAAGGAGTGAGGGAGGGCTCTCAGACCTCTACAGACACAGGTGAGAATCTAAAGGTTAGCCGTTAGAGAAGGCAGTGTTGACCACCTTTGGGTTAGACACTACAGATGATAGTTTCTGTCTGTCTTCCCCAGGTCCATCCTCCGAGGCATGCCTACTACCCCGCTCCTCTCTGGTGCCCCCCTCAAACCTCCTCCCCAGGAAGGTTAGTGTGAAGGCAGCCACCATGGGGCGCACCTTGCCCCTCTCCAAAGGCCCTGCCAACTCTCCCTTGCACCTTCCCAAAGAATGCAACCGCTCTCTTGGGGATCTCAAGGTGTGTAATGGCTGAAAAAGACTAATAACAGCAGCCATAAACTCTACAAAGATACTTATATCTAGAAATGAACATATTGTATGTAGAAAGATTATGCCAGTTCCTCATTTCTCATCCTCTCTCCTTTTCTTCCTGTCAGGTGAAGAGGGGTTTGGTGGCTCGCTTCCTGCAGCGCTCCAAACGGAACCTGGCGTCTGCCGCAGAGCATTCTGGGAACACGGGACAGGGTCAGAAAAGGAGAGGCGGGGTGGAGGGCAATGGGACAGGCCATCTCCCTTTAGAGCAGGTAACACACACTGACACATATAGACACATACAGTAAATACACACACACTCACATACAGACACACACACTCACACTAGTGTCTGTCTGTCTCAAGGTGTTACGTAACTCCTGGGGGGCCAGCCAGGGATCCCACCCGCCATACCCTCATCACCGTGGTCACCACCACTCCCATAGCGACAGCCGCCACAACCGCCATCATAGCAACCAACCCCCTGTGACGGAGGGGATCCACTTGCGCAGCTGCGGCGACTTAAGCTCCTCCTCCTCTGCGTCGCTATGGCGATTACTGACGGCCAACCCCCCTCACGGGTCATCAGGGGCACTGTACACAGAGTCAGCCCTGTAAGAGGGGGAGGAGGGAGGAAAGATGGGAGGGGATGGGGAGGAAAAGGAGAGGAGGCAGAAAGTGTACCCACACAGAGGAGAGTGGAGACATGGTATGGTCTAATGAAGAAGAGATACAAAGGGAGGAGGAGAGGTGGAGGATGGTAGGATAATATAATAATAATATATGCCATTTAGCAGACGCTTTTATCCAAAGCGACTTACAGTCATGTGTGCATACATTCTACGTATGGGTGGTCCCGGGAATCGAACCCACTACCCTGGCGTTACAAGCGCCATGCTCTACCAACTGAGCTACAGAAGGACCACTGAGTTAGACAGGGGAGAGGAAGGATTAAGGAACAGGCTACTGACATATCCTGATGGGCGGTGGAGGGAGTCAGCACTATGAGGAGGGAACGACTGGACCTTTGCTACAGCCTTGTTCCAATACTTTCAACATGCATCCTACCGCTTTCCCTTCCTCCTTCCCCTTGGAGCCCTCCTCTGCACCTGCGCCTGGCCTTCCTTTCCTGAACTTTGACCTCTCAACTAACCTCCTACCTTCAACCTCCACCTAGCCATACTGAAAACAACTCTATCTGTCCTCTCCAACTCTCTGGGATCTCTCTCTAACTTCAAGAGTAGAGAGGATGGAGATAAGGAGTTTCCCCTAGACTCTGAGCTATGGTCAGTTTAGTGTTTCTCCTCCTAATGGTTAAGGTTAGGATCAGTGGAGCATAAGCTGATCCTAGATCTGTGTCTAAGGTAAACACTTTTCTGGAGCTGTGAACATCACTCTTACACGAACCGCATACACTCATTAAACTGCTCACTCTTTTTCAAAACTCAAATGTACGTTCATTTGTCCAGCTCTTCATCCGGAGCGAAACTCACTTTAAGTGTTCATGGAACTCACCTTTTTGTCTTCCACTTGTGAAATGGTTAACCTTCCTTTTCTCCTGATGACACTGTAAAATGTACAGAAAAATGTACACTCGTTTTGCCCACTGACAGTGAAAGTTTAATGGCCTGCTAGTGTCGCCGTATGTTTACAAACTTACATTGTTATTATTTTAGTATTTTTTTTTGTGGTTATTTTTCTTGAGGTAAAATCAACATGTAATCCTCAACACCCCTTACCTAGTCCATCTCCAAACTGCCTTCAGAAGAAAGGTGCCCCAAACTCAAAACTCACACACCATCTACCCCAAACTCAAAACTCACACACCATCTACCCCAAACTCAAAACTCACACACCATCTACCCCAAACTCAAAACTCACACACCATCTACCCCAAACTCAAAACTCACACACCATCTACCCCAAACTCAAAACTCACACACCATCTACCCCAAACTCAAAACTCACACACCATCTAAACCCTCAAACCATCAAACTCACTCACACACCATCTACCCCAAACTCAAAACTCACACACCATCTACCCCAAACTCAAAACTCACACCATCTACCCCAAACTCAAAACTCACACACCATCTACCCCAAACTCAAAACTCACACACCATCTACCCCAAACTCAAAACTCACTCTACCCCAAACTCAAAACTCACATATACCCTCAAACTCAAACCATCTACCCCAAACTCAAAACTCACACATATACCCCAAACTCAAAACTCACACACCATCTACCCCAAACTCAAAACTCCCCAAACAAAACTCACCATCTACCCCAAACTCAAAACTCACACACCATCTACCCCTCAAACTCAAACCATCTACTCCCAAACTCAAAACTCACATCTACCCCAAACTCAAAACTCTACCCCAAACTCAAAACTCACACACCATCTACCCCAAACTCAAAACTCACAAATATACCCCAAACTCAAAACTCACACACCATCTACCCCAAACTCAAAACTCACACACCATCACCCCAAACTCAAAACCACACCATCTACCCCAAACTCCTCAAACCATCAAAACTCAAAACTCACACACCATCTACCCCAAACTCAAAACTCACAAACTCAAAACCATACCCCAAACTCAAAACTCACAACCATCTACCTCAAAACTCACACACCATCTACCCCAAACTCAAAACTCACACACCATCTACCCCAAACTCAAAACTCACACACCATCTACCCCAAACTCAAAACTCATCTATCAAAACTCACACACCATATACCTCAAAACTCACAAACCCCAAACTCAAAACTCACACCATCTACCCCAAACTCTCACCACCATCTAAAACTCAAAACTCACACACCATCTACCCCAAACTCAAAACTCTACCCCAAACTCAAAACACCATCTACCCCAAACTCAAAACTCACACACCATCTACCCCAAACTCAAAACTCAAAACACACCATCTACCCCAAACTCAAAACTCTACCCCAAACTCAAAACTCATCTACCCCAAACTCAAAACTCACACACCATCTACCCTCAAACTCAAAACTCACACACCATCTACCCCAAACTCAAAACTCACACCATCTACCCCAAACTCTACACACCATCTACCCCAAACTCAAAACTCACACACCATCTACCCCAAACTCAAAACTCACACACCATCTACCCCAAACTCAAAACTCAAAACTCACACACCATCTACCCCAAACTCAAAACTCACACACCATCTACCCCAAACTCAAAACTCACACACCATCTACCCCCATCTAAAACTCAAAACTAACACTACCAAACTCAAAACTATACCCCAAACTCAAAACTCACACACCATCTACCCCAAACTCAAAACTCACACACCATCTACCCCAAACTCAAAACTCAAACTCAAAACTCACCATCTACCCCAAACTCAAAACTCACACACCATCTACCCCAAACTCAAAACTCTACCCCACAAAACTCATCTACCCCAAACTCAAAACTCACACACCATCTACCCCAAACTCAAAACTCACACATCTACCATCTACCCCAAACTCAAAACTCACTCTACACTCAAAACTCATCTACCCCAAACTCAAAACTCACACACACCATCTACCCCAAACTCAAAATCTCAAACAAAACACCATCTACCCCATCTACCCCAAACTCAAAACTCACACACCGTCTACCCCAAACTCAAAACTCACACACCGTCTACCCCAAACTCAAAACTCACACACCATCTACTCAAAACTCACACACCATCTACCCCAAACTGACTCTTATTACACCGGTCTAAGACATCATACTCCTAAACTCGGCATTTCCTGTCTCTGAGATGACCTTGGACATAGCGATTTGATTTGCATGTTATGGTACAACCCCCCATAATGTACTCCAAATGAAACAGGAGCCTTGTTCAAATACTACAACTTCACTCCCTGTGTATCA
The DNA here is from genome assembly GCF_021184085.1 of Oncorhynchus gorbuscha. Classification (NCBI taxonomy): domain Eukaryota; kingdom Metazoa; phylum Chordata; class Actinopteri; order Salmoniformes; family Salmonidae; genus Oncorhynchus; species Oncorhynchus gorbuscha. Next base: position 3,395,394 of record NC_060191.1, read on the forward strand.
AATCCTACAAAATAACCAACCTCCTCCTAAGAATGACTTTAGCTGCATGTTTTGGCAATGCTTCTTACTTTTCTCCCTTTCTCTCTCTCTCTCTTGCATCCAACACCTAGTTGCTCTGAGCCTTTGGAAATGTGTTAATATATAGTGAAGGGGATGGATCAATGTTGTGCTGTTGAACCCAGAGCCATAGATATACTGGGTTCTAACTAACTATCATCCATGAACTCTGATGTGTCTGGCTCTGGCTGAACAGTTATGTCTGATCAATTACACCTCAGTATGATTCCCAAAGCACTAAAGAGATTCTTGCAATAAATGTACTGATACGTTTGTATAGATGTTGGGGATCAGATATTCAGGATGATAGTTCCAGCAAGACTTAGTGGGAACTATGAGAATCTGGATATTATAGTCTGATACTGGAGGTTGGTCGACATAAAGCGTGCAGTATTCTTAGAGGACATACTGTCTGGATTGGAATAGAAAGCTGACTAACCTCAACCCAGTCGGACAAGAGTTATACACTCAATGGTGATATTGTGAAGAATTAAGTTTTGAATATACAAACAATGATGTATGTAACTGATTTAAACACAACACACAGAGACACACAACCACACACACACACACACACACACACACACAGAGACACACAACCACACACACACACACACACACACACACACACACACACACACACACACACACACACACACACACACACACACACACACACACACACACACACACACACACACACACACACACACAGACACAGACACAGACACAGACACACAACCACACACAGACACACACACACAACCACACACAGACACACACACACAACCACACACACACACACACACACACAGAGACACAACCACACACACACACACACACACACACACACACACACACACACACACACACACACACACACACACACACACACACACACACACACACACACACACACACACAGAAGCACTGAGCTGTGTTAAAAATGTTGCTATAATTTCTACCTCCTATTTTGCACATTGTATAATTGTATGGCTTGAAGTTATAGAGCCTAACTGAATAAACATATTATTCTCTTCAAATATGATACATAAATGTTCTAATGCAAGAACTTTTAATGCAAGTCATGTATTTCAACATATTGAATAAATGATCCACAACATGAAAGTGTTCATGTGTGTAATACGTTCAAAATGTGTAGCTAGGTTAAACATTTTATAGAAATGCACTATTTATTCTATTCTTATGGAACCACAGATTTAATGTTGCATATTATATATTGTTTCATGTATTAGACTATTAAACCTCTAACTCATGCTTGGGTTAAACCTCTAATTTATGATTGGGTTAATGTTCATATTTTGTGGGCAGTTCCTTTCACCACAAAACTCTCGAAACATCAGACATGCCCCCCCCATCTAAACTCCCCCTCTTCCGGATTTCTATTGGTTAGTCAGCCTGAAAGCCCATCCTGGTTCGATGGCGTTATCGAATCAAAAGGCTCGATGTCATATGAAGCCTTGTGGTCCCACGGCCCTCCGATCACTCGCGAAGGCTGTCGGGACATTTAGTTCAGAAGCTATGCGATAAAATAAACGCCAACGTGGTCAAAAACTACAATACACGGAATTCCCAAACTCTGTGTGCGTCGTACTCTCCCATTTGACAGGTAGAGACACCAGTGAAGAGGGATTTGCCAGACATACTGTCACTACGAGCAAGGACAAGATAATCATGGTAAGAAGGACTCCAGATATTGCAACCTAGTGTGTAGTTGCTTATTTAGTTATATATTTATGAAAGGGATCTAACGTTCAGGCGTGATCTCGCCTTGTGTCGTGATTGGCTAGTTTATTATCTGGAGACTAAGCGCTGTCTACTGTAGCTAGGTAACGTTAGCTAGCTAGATGTATTCTAGCCAAGGTAACTTGCTATTTTTACTAATGTTAGTGGGTTATCTCTATTATTAGACTGTGTTTATCTGGGTCTTTTCGAGCTCTAGTTTCACCTCAAATTCGTCACATTACTGCAGAGAACATACTGTCGAAGCTACTGCTGACAGCACCGCTGGGATGTTGCTAGCGGTCATTTACTGTAGTTGTGCAGTTTGCTGTAAAGATGTTCACCCTGTCTGCTTGTGTGTGTAATGAGCTTACAGTTTTAGTTAGCTACATTGATATAGCCAACTAACTTGACACTGTGAACTATGTTTCTGTATAAGCGTTATTTGGGTGGGATAAGCACAAACCAGACCTTTTATTTACATGTGATGATTTGGAAACTATTGCTGCTGTTTTCTATCTCCCTCCTGCTTTCCCCTCACAATCTGAAATGTCTTCTGCTCTCAGGGTGACAGTAGTTGCAGCAACGGGACCCACCACTCGGTGGCGGTGCAGTCAGACCCACAGCTGTTTGAGGCCCAGTTTGAGGAGCTGGTGACCGAGCTCACAGAGCAGGACTTCACAGACTCTGTCCTCGCTGATGCTCTCAACAGACTCCGAGAGGTAGGGTGTGTAGAGGTAGGGTGTGTAGAGGTAGGGTGTGTAGAGGTAGGGTGTGTAGAGGTAGGGTGTGTAGAGGTAGGGTGTGTAGAGGTAGGGTGTGTAGAGGTAGGGTGTGTAGAGGTAGGGTGTGTAGAGGTAGGGTGTGTAGAGGTAGGGTGTGTAGGGGTTGTGAGACCACCATAGGAAGTTTTTAAAGTATTTCTCCTTCAGATCTATGAGAAGTGTCTAGGGGTAGGTGCTAGGGTTTGATTTGAGAAATTGAGATGTGCAAAGATGCCATACAACTAATCTCTATTTCTTTCTCTTAGGTGTTGCATTACAACACTCCTGGAGGAAAAAGAAACAGAGGTCTGTCTGTGATTGGCTCTTTGAGGGAGCTTGTTCCTCCCACTGAGCTGACCCAGGATGCTGTGCGACGGGCCCTGCTGGTTGGCTGGTGCATTGAGCTGGTGAGACACACGCACTCAGTTATTGCCTCAATTAGCACTTTGCTGAGGTACCACAGTGAAATGACTAACGCTGACTTTTTATTTCTCTCCTCTCTCTCAGCTCCAGGCGTTCTTCCTGGTAGCTGATGACATCATGGATGCTTCAGTGACTCGGAGAGGTCAGCCCTGCTGGTACAAGAGGGTGAGACTGACTGTTGTCGCTCTCACAAGAAATATAGTCTAATCTGAAAGCATTGTTATGGTCAGCCAACTGGTTTACCCAAAACTAACTGTAAGCTTACATCAACTTCCATACTGCATCACCTGTCAACAACACCATGTGTCCCTGTTAACATAGTAGGCTTCAAAGGGTTTGCTCAGTCAGTAACATAGCTGTTGTTTCTCAGGAGAGGGTGGGTCTGGATGCCATCAATGATTCCTTCCTCCTGGAGGGATCCATCTACAGACTACTGCGCAGACACTGCAGGGCACAGCCCTACTACGTACACCTATTGGAGCTCTTCACTGAGGTACACAAACACACACACACACACATACTTACACAGCTGACTCTTGCGCTGTAGCTGAATTGTTTCTCTGTCCCTGTGTTTTCAGACGTCCTTCCAGACCGAGCTGGGCCAGGCACTGGACCTGATGACCGCTCCTCCTGGTCAAGTAGACCTCAACCGCTTCACCATGGAGAGGTTTGTAAGAGGGAGAGGGGTGGGATATAGCGATGGAGGGTATATGGAGATTCAAGATACAGGTGATTGGGGGGTGTTGAGTGTATTGTTGGGGTTTGGAAGGGTATAATCTTTACTCCTTCTTACCTCCCTGTGTGTCAGATATAAGGCCATAGTAAAGTACAAGACTGCCTTCTACTCCTTCTACCTCCCTGTGGCAGCAGCCATGTACATGGTGAGTGTTTAGTGTTGTAATGTCTGGTCAGTCTCATTATACAAGGTGCAGAAACTGTAAGTTATACAAATGGTGTATCTCTTTCTGAATAATTCCCAGGCGGGCATCGACAGTGAAGAGGAACACAACAACGCCAAACATATCTTACTGGAGATGGGAGAGTTCTTCCAGATACAGGTGAGACCACAGTAATTCTATAAGACTGACACAAACACAGACAATGTCATAACAGCATTGTTTTACAATGTTTCTCTGTTGCCAGGATGACTACCTGGATTGCTATGGCGACCCGGCGGTGACAGGGAAGATTGGAACAGACATCCAGGACAACAAATGCGGCTGGCTGGTGGTGACTGCTCTAGGGGTCATGACCCCGGAACAAAGGGCAGAGCTGGAGGTGAGAGGTCACCCATGAACAGTCACAGTTGACCATTGAACTGTAAACACACCTAAGCCATGATGGATGGATGATTGAGGGAATGAATGCATTTATTCACTTCTTTACATAGCTCAATACAGTAAACTGCTCTGACTAGAATATCTCTGAGAAATAATTCACTTTTATTGTCCTCTTCTAGTCATGTTATGGTCGGCATGACAGTGTGGAGAAGGTGAAAACACTGTACAACACCCTACAGATGCCCACCCTGTACCACCAATACGAAGAAGACAGCTATCAGCGCTTACAGAAACTCATTGCGCGTCACGCCCAAAACCTTCCACACGCAGTTTTCCTCAACTTTGCCAAGAAAATCTACAAGAGAAATAAGTGAAGACTATGATGAGAAGACTGTTTTTATTTAGTGTGTGTTGCACTGTAGCTGGACTGAGGAGGGCTAGTTGGTGTGGCTGCTTCCATTTCGGTCCCTTGCCCCTTCCCCTTCAGTGAACACCATGAGGTTAAGGGCTAGGGCAGGGCTCTCCAACCCTGGTCCTGGAGAGCTACCATCCTGTAGGTTTTCGCTCCAACCCTAATCTAACGCACCTGATTAATAAGAGTGGAAACCTACAGGAGGGTAGCTCTCCAGGAACAGGGTTGGGGAGCCCTGGGTTAGGTTAAGGGTCTAGGGACCTAAATAGAACAAGGCTTTAGTTTGGACTGTGAGTGAACCTGGTTGAGGCCAGTCAGTCTTAAACCTGGTCTTCACGGACCCCTGTGTGCCCATTCTTTTCCTTCTCCATAATATGATTTTCAATTATGTACAGAATAACTGATTACTCAAACTGGGAATACAATGTCATCAAACAAAGTATGTCTGATACAATCTCTTTATTTATTGATGATGACGCAAGTATAACATCATGTCACTGTTAGGAACTGTCTGCTCTAGAATCCTGTGGATTTGATGATGGCAGGGAGTGACATTATTGGTTGATGATCACATCAATCAGGATGACAAACTGGGGCCCTGTTTAGCAGTAGTAGTAATTAGTAGTAGCAGTAATTAGTAGTAGCTCTGGTCTCTACCGGCAGAGGTCTCTACCGGCAGAGGTCTCTGGTCTCTACCGGCAGAGGTCTCTGGTCTCTACCGGCAGAGGTCTGGTCTCTACCGGCAGAGGTCTCTACCGGCAGAGGTCTCTGGTCTCTACCGGCAGAGGTCTCTGGTCTCTACCGGCAGAGGTCTCTGGTCTCTACCGGCAGAGTGAATGGACTAGAGCAGGAAGCTGCCTGAAAGGAACAATCCTTCTTTCTGTCTCTCACACAATGTTCTTTGTATTTTGTTTTCTCTGTGTATAATTCTCTTTCTAATTACTACTGTACATCTACCTGCTGCTGACAATATGGCATCTTATTGCTTTTAATAAAGAAATGTGACCAACATGGGTTTAGTATTCAGACCTTTTGTGGAAAACAATATAGTACAGCGATCAGTAACATTGTGTTTGGCTTTCCATCATGATTCATAAAGACAATGAGTCTATTTTTCACAGTTCCTGTTTCCTTATTAAACAGTCTTCCTCGATCAGTGTGACTAGATTACTATACAGCATGTGCTTTTACCATGTTACCTTCCATTTCCACTGAGAATGAAAGAGAATAATAAAGATGGAGGGAGTGTGATGGCGGATAGGAAGAATGATCAAAGAGAATACGGTAGATTCCGTAACGATTGTCTTTTTCTTGGGGGGAGGAAGCGAAGGTTAAGAGGGATGGAAGAAGCTGACAGATGAACAGAGCGGGAGATTGATTGGTGAGGCAGAAGAGGGGTGTGGACCCGGCGGATGACGAAAGATAAGGTGGTCGCGAGAGGAGAGAGCTCTCGCTTTAACCCTTAGAGGCTGTTCGTTAGTCGGACGCGGTTGCGCGCTCGCATCCGTTTACCGAGAACGGGATCCAGCATCTCCATCTTCTCCTCAACGAAGCCGATGGTGAGTCAAATATCTCACAATCATATGATTATAGGTGTTGTTGATCAAATGCTCTCTATTTACCGAGATCTAGGCAATACGTTTTGCTATGCTTTCAACACCTGCCCACATCCCCAGATCCAGATAATGTCAATAGCCGTTTTCTTGATTTATAGCCTACGGTTGTTTACTAGAATGACAGACATAATCATGTTATAGTTAATTTAATAAACATTGCAATACATTTTGTCATAGTAGCGGGGGGTGGCTGTGTCAGGACGATGCGGCTTGAGGTACCCCCTCTCTCCCCCCTCCTCCTTTCCACGGTCTCCATCCGCCACTTCAGGTCGATAAATCCGATGGTAAATACCGACAATCCGGCAGATGATGTGCTCTGCGGTTACGGGACGTTATTCTAACGGTTCTGAACAGGGCGACGTGTCCCAGGCCCGATCTAAGCGCTGTTCAGGTTCTGATTTCTATGGGCCTACCTTCTCCCCGTTTGATGTGAAGGGCACGGTGCTGCTGTGGAGGAATATGTGTTCAGCCTTGGCAGTGGAGGAGTTTTAAAAGACAGCCTGTACGTTAGTCATTGCGCAACTGAGGATTTTCTTCTCTAAATAATTTGATCTTGTTTACTAAATATGTTTGTACTATGCTATATATTGGGGCAGCAGGTAGCCTAGTGAGCGTTGGGCCAGTAACAGAAAGGTTGCTAGATCGAATCCCTGAGCTGACAAGGTAACACTTTTTTTCGTTGTTCCCACTGTTCCTAGGCCGTCATTGTAAATAATAATTTGTTCTTAACTGACTTGCCTAGTTAAAATACATGTTAACATTTATTTGAATGCAAATAAGCTTAAAGTTGAGAGAGTTAATTTTGATTGGCCTATACTTAGCCTATTTGTCAGAGAGAGTTACAGTAATCCTTTCTCACTCCATCAAGCTGAATCTCAGAGTAGACTGGGATGCTGAAGGACAAAAATCCTTCATTAGTTCCCAACTGTTTTCATGGAGATCTCCTCTCTATCACTGACATTGCATGTAGGTGTGTGTGCATGTGTCTGTCTCTCTGTCTGTTTATATATATAGAGAGAGGGAGAGAGGATAGAAGTGAGGAGAGATGGATTTAATTTTCATCTAACTGGTCCCAGCACTGAGGAGGTAATTATACAGCAGAAAAGGCCCAATAGTTATATGGAACAAACCAGGGGATTTAACTTGTAAGATTTCTTATGAACAAGAACAAGCTGGTCCCTTGTACAGTTAGAGGAGCACAGACTCCTCTCATCTCTATTATCTGCTGTGCCTCTATTGACTGCATGTCTCTTTTGATGTTGCAGGATCTTTGGAGTCAAGCCAAGATGTGACCGTCACGTTTTGGATCTCCGTCCTTTAGATAGAAAACAGAACCCCTGTTTCTATAGAAACAGAAATAATTGACCATTAGAAAACTATTATTCCTAAAATGCGCTCCTCTAGCCGAACCTTCGCTCCGCCCTTGAGGCCTCGTCGCATCGACACGAGCAGGCGGACCACCACCGTAGCGGAACCAAAGCCACACGGCCCTGTTTCCCAGAGGGAAGACAAAAACATGAACACCATTTCCTCTCCTCGGCGCGCCACCAAAGCGACCCCTGAGTCTTCCAGGACCAGGGTGGGGGTCCAGCCTCGTGCCCCCTTGGGTCAGTCTAGATTGGGCTTACAGAGAAACACAGCTCCCCTCTCTACGACCAAACCCAAAAGTGTCCGTGCAGCAGCTGTGTCGAAATGCGCCCCTCGTCCTGCTCCTCTTCCTCATCTGGACCCCAACTGTAATGAACCCAGCCTGCCTTGTCTGTGCTGCGACGGCCATTCCCCCCAGGACAATAACAGTCTGTTCAACCACAACCACAACAACAACAATACCATCTCCATCAGACAGCAGCTGAAGCTTCAGCCCCCTCCACCACCTCCCCTGCTACCCCAGAGACAGGAGGGGACCGGGGGCAAGACCAAGACACAGGCCAGCCCCTCTCAGCCCCAGCCTCAGGTTCTGGCCCCAGCCTGCCCCCCTAATGCCCTGGAACTGGAGAAAGGAAAAATAGATAAGGAGAATGCAGATGTTAACAAGAACACAGATGTGGTCATAGACAACAAGAAAGAAACGGAGGAAGAAGAGGAAAACAGTGTTGAAGTTGATGATGAGGAGGAGGGAGATGATGATGATGACACGTTGGTCCCATCGTGCTGCGACTGCCCTCCCTCTCTCCTGGATCTCTCCCTGACCTCCTCCACCTCCTCCACTTCCATCAGCTCCTGCTCCGATCTGGAGTCAGACTGCGCCGATCTCTCCACAGCTCTCTCGTCCTCTGGCCACAAGTGGAACGCTGATCTGTCAATCTCTCAGGACCACATTCATGTTCCTGAACGCTACCCAGCCTCCCGTTCACCCCCTGTCCTGCTCCTCAACCCCAAACCCCCCCTCTGTCTCTCGTTGCCCTTCCTCCCCCCCACCCGCTTGCTCCCCAGACGAGGGCTACCCCTCCGCCCCCGCCTCCCCCTCCTCCTCCTCCGACTACCTGGTGGTCAAAGGTCAGACAGGCTTAGGGTCAGAGGTCACCAAACTAGGCCTCCTGGACTTACTGGAGTCAGTGGGAGACTTTGGAAAGATGGAGCGCTTTAGCCAGGTGATTCAGGTGGCTCGCTGGGACCTGGAGGGGATCCTCAGGGGGATCTACTGAGGGATCGACTGGATCACTTGGACCGACTGGAGAGTGTCAACAGGCAGGTGAAGCTGGCCCACATCACCAGGCTCCATGAGAAGGGACTGGATCTAGGCGATCTGGGCAAGGAGGATCTCTCTGATGTTCTGGATGAGATGGAGAACGTGGATATGTCTTGGAAGATGTATAAGGGCCGGGGAGGGTCTTTGGGAGATTCCCAGGAGTTCTCTGATGCTGGAGTGGACCTGACAGCACCTTCAGACTGTGACGAGCCCCTGGTCTCACAATCAGAGACCTCTTCGCCCATAGAGCCCCCACCGAGACCCCCCAAACCCCCTGCCCGCTATGCCAGCGTGAACTCTGAACTCCACACCTACATCAACATCAGCCGTGACATCACCCCCTCCGTCTCTGTCTGCACCTCTCCATCCTCATCCCCCACTTTCTACACCTTCAGGTGTGAGAAGGCCCTCCCTCCTTCCCCACGCTCCGTCCCCCCTCCTCTTCTCTGTCAGCCCATCCCTTACTTTACTCTCTACAAATCTTCCCCTCTCCCATTCTCCCTCCCCTCCTCCACTCCCCCCATCCCTCCCCCTCGGAGGAAGCACCTAGCCCGTAAGGAGGCTCAGCGTCTCGCCACCCTCCAAGCAGGATGCGGGAAGACCCCCTATCCCTCTCCCCTCCCACCTCTCGCCTCCCTCCTCTCCCCCTGCCCCCACCATTTCCATCTCCAACTCCACCACCCCCTGTCCCTCTCCCCTCCCACCTCTCGCCTCCCTCCTTTCCCCCCTGCCCCCACCATCTCCAACTCCACCACCCCCTGTCCCTCTCCCCTCCCACCTCTCGCCCCCTCCTCTCCCCCTGCCCCCACCATTTCCATCTCCAACTCCACCACCCCCCCTGCCAT
>NC_060191.1:3410222-3526068 GCF_021184085.1 Oncorhynchus gorbuscha
TCCCCCATCTCCCTCTCTCTCTCCCCCCCATCTCCCTCTCTCTCTCTCCCCATCTCCCTCTCTCTCTCCCATCTCCTCTCTCTCTCATCTCCCTCTCTCTCCCCATCTCCCTCTCTCCCATCCCCATCTCCCTCTCTCTCTCCCCATCTCCCTCTCTCTCCCCCCATCTCTCCCTCTCTCTCCCCTCCCTCTCTCTCTATCTCCCCATCTCCCGCTCTCTACCCATCTCCCTCTCTCTCCATCTCCCTCTCTCTCCCCCCATCTCCCTCTCTCTCCCATCTCCCTCTCTCTACCCATCTCCCTCTCTCCATCTCCCTCTCTCTCCTCATCTCCTCTCTCTCTCTCCCCCCATCTCCTCTCCCATCTCCCCATCTCCCTCTCTCTCTATCTCCCTCTCTCCCACCCATCTCCCTCTCTCTACCCATCTCCCCATCTCCCTCTCTCTCTCTCCCCATCTCCCTCTCTCTCTCTCTCCCCACCCATCTCCCTCTCTCACTCCCCATCTCCCTCTCTCTCTACCCATCTCCCTCTCTCTCCCTCTCACCATCTCCCTCTCTCTCTCTCCCCATCTCCCTCTCTCTCCCTCTACCCATCTCCCTCTCTCTCTCCCTCTCCCCATCTCCCTCTCTCTCTCTCTCCCCATCTCCCTCTCCCTCTACCCATCTCCCTCTCTCTCTCCCCATCTCCCTCTCACCATCTCCCTCTAGCTCTCTTTCTCTGTATATCTCTCTCCCTCTCCCCATCTCCCTCTAGCTCTCTTTCTCTGTATATCTCTCTCCTCTCTCCCCATCTCCCTCTAGCTCTCTTTCTCTGTATATCTCTCTCCTCCCTCTCCCCATCTCCTCTAGCTCTCTTTCTCTGTATATCTCTCTCCCTCTCCCCATCTCCCTCTAGCTCTCTTTCTCTGTATATCTCTCTCCTCTCCCCATCTCCCTCTAGCTCTCTTTCTCTGTATATCTCTCTCCCTCTCCCCATCTCCCTCTAGCTCTCTTTCTCTGTATATCTCTCTCCCTCTCCCCATCTCCCTCTAGCTCTCTTTCTCTGTATATCTCTCTCCCTCTCCCCATCTCCCTCTAGCTCTCTTTCTCTGTATATCTCTCTCCCTCTCACCATCTCCCTCTAGCTCTCTTTCTCTGTATATCTCTCTTCCTCTTTGTCTCTTTCCTCCTCCCTCATTCTCTTTCTATCCTTTTCACTGTTTATACACTGTAGCCTGTTCTCTCGGTCTCTCCTTCCCTCTATCACGCCCTCTCTCTCTCCACTATCTGGCGAGTCATTGGTTCATGTTTTGTTGCCCATCTCCTCCCTATCTCTCTTCTGTCCTTGACCTCTCACTCACTCCTTTCTTCTCTATCTTCCATCTTTCTTTTTTCCAGACTGTTCTCGTAAAATTCTGGCAAATTAGTTCGCAATGAGCCTTGCGGACCAAACTGTACCCTGACTCTGCGTGCAATGAGCACAAGAGAAGTGACACAATTTCCCAAGTTTAATATTGCCTGCTAACATGTATTTATTTTAACTAAATATGCAGGTTTAAAAATATATACTTCTGTGTATTGATTTTAAGAAAGGCATTGATGTTTATGGTTAGGTACATTCGTGCAACGATTGTTCTTTTTTTCGCAAATGCGCCTTTGTTAAATCATCCCCCGTTTGGCGAAGTTGGCTGTCTTTGTTAGGTTGAAATGGTCTTCACACAGTTAGCAACGAGCCAGGAGGCCCAAACTGCTGCATATACCCTGACTCTGTTGCACAGAACGCAAGAGAAGTGACACAATTTCTCTAGTTAAAAGAAATTCATGTTGGCAGGCAATATTAACTAAATATGCAGGTTTAAAAATATATACTTGTGTATTGATTTTAAGAAAGGCGTTGATGTTTATGGTTTGTTACACATTGGTGCAACGACAGTGCTTTTTTCGCGAATGCGCTTGTTAAATCACCCGTTTGGCGAAATAGGCTGTGATTCAATGATAAATTAACAGGCACCGCATCGATTATATGCCACGCAGGACAAGCTAGATAAACCAGTAATATCATCAACCATGTGTAGTTAACTAGTGATTATGTTAAGATTGATTGTTTTTTATAAGATATGTTTAATGCTAGCTAGCACCTTACCATGGCTCCTTGCTGCACTCGCATAACAGGTAGTCAGCCTGCCACGCAGTCTCCTCGTGGAGTGCAATGTAATCGGACATGATCGGTGTCCAAAAATGCAGATTACCGATTGTTATGAAAACTTAAAATGGGTCCTAATTAACCGGCCATTCCGATTAATCGGTCGACCTCTAGTTCTTAGTTCCATAGGCTGAAGGGCTGAATACCTCTATTCATTTGTATTTCAATTTCACAGCTTTATTGTTTTGATAACAATTTACATTAAGTCATTTAATTATGTGATTATTATCTGAAATATATATTTTTCTAATCAAAGTCACAATGCATGTGTGTGTGAATGTGTGTGTAGTGTGCTTCCCTCTGTGTGTATGTATAAGCCAAGTTATGTGTGGTCAGCTCTTCACAGCAGTAGGATAAATTTATCCTAGGTTATGTATGACCACAGACTGTAACCAAATAATACAATTCAGACCAGACTATTTGTCACGTGTGCGTGTACAGCTTTAAGAACCAAAGAGGAGGGGCTCCATCTACCAACCAATGGCAGAGACTTATTTCACAGTAGCTCAAAAAAAACAGGAAGTGTAATGTGTGGCTGCATCTGAGAGTCAGTCAGATCAACTCAAGGCTATACCAAGGTATGGTAGTTAACACGCTCTGTGTAGCCTCTATCTCTCTGTCATGGTGATGTTAAATGAGACAATGTATTTCTGTGCAAAATGGACTACTCAGCATAGGCTATTATCCAATCATCTCCAAGGAGACAGAGAGATAGACAGTGCGCAGCCAGGCAGGAACAGAACACTCCATAGCCTGACTCAGCGTAACCAACGGTACTTTTCTCTGCTAGAGAGAGGGAAAGAAAAAGAGAGAGAAGGTGAAGATAGAGGACAGCATACCACTACTGTACAGAGAGATAGGACAGCATACCACTACTGTACAGAGAGAGAGAGGACAGCATACCACTACTGTACAGAGAGAGAGGACAGCATACCACTACTGTACAGAGAGAGAGCACAGCATACCACTACTGTACAGAGAGATAGGACAGCATACCACTACTGTACAGAGAGATAGGACAGCATACCACTACTGTACAGAGAGAGGACAGCATACCACTACTGTACAGAGAGAGGACAGCATACCACTACTGTACAGAGAGAGGACAGCATACCACTACTGTACAGAGAGAGAGAGAGAGAGGACAACATACCACTATTGTACAGAGAGAGAGAGGACAGCATACCACTACTGTACAGAGAGAGAGAGGACAGCATACCACTACTGTACAGAGAGAGAGAGGACAGCATACCACTACTGTACAGAGAGAGGACAGCATACCGCTACTGTACAGAGAGAGAGAGGACAGCATACCACTACTGTACAGAGAGAGAGGACAGCATACCACTACTGTACAGAGAGAGGACAGCATACCACTACTGTGGACAGCGATAACCTCATCTTTGCCAGTCACCTGCACATATCTGTTTTATAATACAGAATACACACTGACGGAAGAGTAGAACGTGAAACCACTAGCTTAAAGGTTTGGGCGTGGTTGAAATAATAGTGAACGACTGAGAGTAGGAAACGAAAGAGAAAGGCTTCTCTAAAATTGAACTTTGACTCCTCTGTCCATGAACCACCTCCATTGACTCTGTCATGTATTGTGGTCAGTCTGTGTGTGTCTGTTGACTATTGGACATATGTTGTTGTGTGGTACTGGGTGGTGTACTGCGTTTACTGCATGTTGTGGTGGGGATCTACTGGTTTACATTGCATTCTTCTCTCAACAGACACTAACATTCTCTCCATCTCTCTCTCTTCCCAATTTATTTGCAACATACATTTTGCTCCTCTCTTTGTTCTCATCCCTCTATCCCATCCGTTCCCAAACTACCCCTACCTGCCCCCAACTACCCCTACCTGCCCCCAACTACCCCTACCTGCCCCCAACTACCCCTACCTGCCCCCAACTACCCCTACACCCCTACCTGCCCCCAACTACCCCTACCTGCCCCCAACTACCCGCCCCCAACTACCCATACCTACCCCCAACTCCCCTACCTGCTCCCCCACCCACACATACCACTTACTCACACTCCTACCCCTTAATGCCCCCATGTCCACCTCAAATCCCCATTTCCACCTCAACCTGCCCCTGTTACTCATACTCCTCTCCCTTCTCCCCTTTGCACCTTTTGACTGGGCAGTGTCCTCACCCCCTCTCTCCCTGGCCCACTCCCAGCCCTCCTCCTATTTCCTCCACTCTGTAATCCCTCCTTACCACCCAGGATACTGTGGTGCTCATACGAGACCAGTCCCCAGGACCCAACCTCACAGCCACACTGAAATCCAATCCACAGCCATAGGCCCTAACCCCTACACTACCCAGTCCACGGCCCGTAACCCATACACTATCCAGTCTACGGCCCCTAACCCCTACACTACCCAGTCCACGGCCCCTAACCCCTACACTACCCAGTCCACGACCCCTAACCCCTACACTACCCAGTTCACGACCCCTAACCCCTACACTACCCAGTCCACGACCCCTAACCCCTACACTACCCAGTTATCTAAGCCCTTTGCTACACCATACACTCACACAGATATAAATGAAGACAGCCATGGAACTTATTCTGAGAATGATATTGATTCTGGATGTAGTGACTATTTTAAGAAGGATGGAGGCCTAGACTCTGCACATCGTTTTGGAAAGGACTTCAAGAGCAACATTGATAGTTTGTATCGTTATGTGAATGAGTCCAAGACTAAAGAAAGGCTGGAGTATGGCTTTGTCTCTGAATCCATCACTGACTTTGACTCCCTCTACTGCACCGCTAACGTCACTGATAAACAGCCTCACACCGGCTCACACACACTCGTCAGCAATGACACACACACTCAAGGCTGCACCACCCCATATAAAAACGTTGACGCGATGATGATGGCATGTGCCAAAACACACACTGTCGGTTCCCTTGGTCGCACTGACACACACACACACACACACACTCTCACCCTGGCCAGAGCAGAACCTCTAAAGATCTCCCTCCCCTCCCTACCTGGTACCTCTACCACCCCAAAAACTGTCCCATCCACAGGGGTGCCCCTCCCCGCCTCTCCCCCATTGGGGCACTCGACCCCCCCTATCGCTCTGGGCCCCCTCCTCCGGGCCTGGATGCGTCCTGCCTCAGCTCACCCCTGTTTCCCCGCTCTCACACCCTCCCTGCCCTGGCCGCCCCCCTCTACTACCCTTTTCTCTACCCCCCTATCCCCCTCAGGAAAACCTCCGACCCCCCCCCCTGTAAAACTCATCCAGGCTCTGCCGCTGCCGCCCACGCTGAGTAAGAGCTCTCTCACACACTCCCCTCCCTGTCCTCCCCTGTATAACACCCTGCCTGTATAACACCCTGCTCTCTCTCACACACTCCTTCCCCCTGTCTAACACCCTGTATGTCTGTCTAACACCCTGATCTGCTCACCTGTCTCTCTGTCTAACACCCTGCTCCCTGTCTGTCACTCCGTTAGTCTGTCTAACACCCTGATGCCTCTGTCCTGTCTGTCTAACACCCTGATCGCCTGTCTGTCGCTCTGTCTGTCTAACACCCTGCTCACCTGTCTGTCTAACACCCTGCTCGCCTCTGTCTAACACCCTGCTCGCCTGTCTGTCACTCCGTTAGTCTGTCTAACACCCTGCTCGCCTGTCTGTCACTCCGTTAGTCTGTCTAACACCCTGCTCGCCTGTCTGTCTAACACCCTGCTCGCCTGTCTGTCTAACACCCTGCTCACCTGTCTGTCTAACACCCTGCTCGCCTGTCTGTCTAACACCCTGCTCACCTGTCTGTCACTCCGTTAGTCTGTCTAACACCCTGATGGCCTGTCTGTCACTCCGTTAGTCTGTCTAACACCCTGATCGCCTGTCTGTCACTCTGTTAGTCTGTCTAACACCCTACTCGCCTGTCTGTCACTCCGTTAGTCTGTCTAACACCCTGATGGCCTGTCTGTCACTCCGTTAGTCTGTCTAACACCCTGATGGCCTGTCTGTCACTCCGTTAGTCTGTCTAACACCCTGATGGCCTGTCTGTCACTCCGTTAGTCTGTCTAACACCCTGATGTGTCTGTCTAACACCTGATGGCCTGTCTGTCACTCCGTTAGTCTGTCTAACACCCTGATGGCCTGTCTGTCACTCCGTTAGTCTGTCTAACACCCTGCTCGCCTGTCTGCCACTCTGTCTAACACCCTGATGGCCTGTCTGTCTAACACCCTGATCGCCTGTCTGTCACTCCGTTAGTCTGTCTAACACCCTGATGGCCTGTCTGTCACTCCGTTAGTCTGTCTAACACCCTGATGGCCTGTCTGTCTAACACCCTGATCACCTGTCTGTCCTGTCTGTCTAACACCCTGCTCGCCTATCTGCCACTCTGTCTAACACCCTGATGGCCTGTCTGTCTAACACCCTGCTCACCTGTCTGTCACACCGTTAGTCTGTCTAACACCCTGCTCGCCTATCTGCCACTCTGTCTAACACCCTGTTCGCCTGTCTGTCTAACACCCTGCTCACCTGTCTGTCTAACACCCTGCTCTGTCTGTCTAACACCCTGATGGCCTGTCTGTCACTCCGTTAGTCTGTCTAACACCCTGCTGGCCTGTCTGTCTAACACCCTGCTCGCCTGTCTGTCTAACACCCTGCTCGCCTATCTGCCACTCTGTCTAACACCCTGGTCACCTGTCTGTCTAACACCCTGCTCACCTGTCTGTCTAACACCCTGCTCGCCTATCTGCCACTCTGTCTAACACCCTGCTCACCTGTCTGTCTAACACCCTGCTCACCTGTCTGTCACTCCGTTAGTCTGTCTAACACCCTGCTCACCTCTCTGTCTAACACCCTGCTCGCCTGTCTGTCACCCCTGTTAGTCTAACACCCTGCTCGCCTGTCTGTCTAACACCCTGCTCACTGTCTGTCACTCGCCTGTCTGTCTAACACCCTGCTCACCTGTCTGTCTAACACCCTGCTCACCTGTCTGTCTAACACCCTGCTCACCTGTCTGTCACTCCACCCTGCTCGTGTCTGTCACTCTGTCTGTCTAACCCTGCTCGCCTGTCTGTCTGTCTAACACCCTGCTCACCTGTCTGTCTAACACCCTGCTCACCTGTCTGTCTAACACCCTGCTCACCTCTCTGTCTAACACCCTGCTCGCCTGTCTGTCACTCCGTTAGTCTGTCTAACACCCTGCTCGCCTGTCTGTCACTCCGTTAGTCTGTCTAACACCCTGCTCACCTGTCTGTCTAACACCCTGCTCACCTGTCTGTCTAACACCCTGCTCGCCTGTCTGTCACTCTGTTAGTCTGTCTAACACCCTGCTCGCCTGTCTGTCACTCCGTTAGTCTGTCTAACACCCTGCTCGCCTGTCTGTCACTGTCTGTCTAACACCCTGCTCACCTGTCTGTCTAACACCCTGCTCTGTCTGTCTAACACCCTGCTCGCCTGTCTGTCACTCCGTTAGTCTGTCTAACACCCTGCTCGCCTGTCTGTCTCCGTTAGTCTGTCTGTCTGTCTGTCTGTCTAACACCCTGTCTGTCTGTCTGTCTGTCTGTCTGTCTGTCTCTGTCTAACACCCTGTCTGTCTGTCTGTCTGTCTGTCACTCCGTTAGTCTGTCTAACACCCTGCTCACCACCCTGCTCTGTCTGTCTGTCTCTGTCTGTCTGTCTGTCTGTCTGCGTCTCTTACTGCCACCCTGTCAGTCTGTCTGTCTGTTTAATCTGTCTGTCTAACACCCTGTCTTGAGTGTCTGTCTATCTATCTGTCTGTCACTCTGTTAGTCTGTCTAACACCCTGTCTGTCTGTTCCGTTAGTCTGTCTAACACCCTGCTCGTCTGTCTCCGTTTCTGTCTAACACCCTGCTCATCTCTGTCGAACACCCTGCTCGTGTCTGTCACTTTAGTCTGTCTGTTTGTCTGTCACTCCGGTATCTGTCTAACACCCTATGTCTGTTTGTTAGTCTGTAAACACCCTGCTGTCTGTCTGTCTGTCTGTCTGTCTGTCTGTCTGTCTGTTTCTGTCTGTCTGTCTGTCTGTCTGTCTGTCTGTCTGTTTCTGTCTGTAGTCTGTCTGTCTGTTGTCTGTCTGTCTGTCTGTCTCTGTCTGTCTGTCTGTTTGTCTGTCTGTCTGTCTGTCTGTTTGTGTCATCTGTCTGTCTGTTTAATCTGTCTGTCCGTCTTGAGTGTGTATATCTATCTCTCTGTCAGTCAGTATGTCTGTCTGTTTGTCTATAGTCTGTCTGTTTGTATATCAGTTAGTCTGTTTGTCTGTCTGTTTGTATATAAGTATGTCTGTTTGTCTATAATCTGTCTGTCTGTCTATCAGCCTGTCTGTAGTCTGTCTGTTTGTATATCTATATCTCTGTCTGTCAGTCTGTTTGTCTGTAGTCTCTGTCTGTTTGTATATCTATATCTCTGTCTGTCAGTCTGTTTGTCTGTAGTCTCTGTCTGTTTGTATATCTATATCTCTGTCTGTCAGTCTGTTTGTCTGTAGTCTCTGTCTGTTTGTATATCTATATCTCTGTCTGTCAGTCTGTTTGTCTGTAGTCTCTGTCTGTTTGTATATCTATATCTCTGTCTGTCAGTCTGTTTGTCTGTAGTCTCTGTCTGTTTGTATATCTATATCTCTGTCTGTCAGTCTGTTTGTCTGTAGTCTCTGTCTGTTTGTATATCTATATCTTTGTCTGTCAGTCTGTTTGTCTGTAGTCTCTGTCTGTTTGTATATCTATATCTCTCAGTCTGTCCATGCTGTTGTGTGTCTGTGTTGCATGGAGTGCTGAAATAGACACCTCACCTTAATAAAGCTATGACCTTCAGCTTCTGTTGAACCATGATAATCACTGTGATGGTTATTATCACACTTTACTGTATGCATGAATGTGTGCCTTGGTGTAGGTGCGTGTGTTTGGGTGTGACTATACATGATGTGTTTAATGTAGCGGTGATTGGCTATAAACTGGGCTGAACACTAACCTTCTACAGTGTCTATATGTTTCATCATGAGGTCAGACTAAGGAATGTTCTCACACCTTACTGATATCACAGGAGGCTGTTGAGGGGAGGACGGCTCATAATAATGGCTGGAACGGAGCCAATTCAATGGAGCCAAATCAAACACCTGGCAAGGTGTTTAATGTATCTGACACCATTCTAGTCATTCCTCTCCAGACATGACCACGAGCCCATCCTCCCCTACTAAGGTGTTTAATGTATCTGACACCATTCCAGTCATTCCTCTCCAGACATGACCACGAGCCCATCCTCCCCTACTAAGGTGTTTAATGTATCTGACACCATTCTAGTCATTCCTCTCCAGACATGACCACGAGCCCATCCTCCCCTACTAAGGTGTTTAATGTATCTGACACCATTCCAGTCATTCCTCTCCAGACATGACCACTAAGGTGTTTAGCCCGTCCTCCCCTACTAAGGTGTTTAATGTATCTGACACCATTCTAGTCATTCCTCTCCAGACATGACCACGAGCCCGTCCTCCCCTACTAAGGTGTTTAATGTATCTGACACCATTCCAGTCATTCCTCTCCAGACATGACCACGAGCCCGTCCTCCCCTACTAAGGTGTTTAATGTATCTGACACCATTCCAGTCATTCCTCTCCAGACATGACCACGAGCCCATCCTCCCCTACTAAGGTGTTTAATGTATCTGACACCATTCCAGTCATTCCTCTCCAGACATGACCACGAGCCCATCCTCCCCTACTAAGGTGTTTAATGTATCTGACACCATTCTAGTCATTCCTCTCCAGACATGACCACGAGCCCATCCTCCCCTACTAAGGTGTTTAATGTATCTGACACCATTCTAGTCATTCCTCTCCAGACATGACCACGAGCCCATCCTCCCCTACTAAGGTGTTTAATGTATCTGACACCATTCTAGTCATTCCTCTCCAGACATGACCACGAGCCCATCCTCCCCTACTAAGGTGTTTAATGTATCTGACACCATTCTAGTCATTCCTCTCCAGACATGACCACGAGCCCATCCTCCCCTACTAAGGTGTTTAATGTATCTGACACCATTCTAGTCATTCCTCTCCAGACATGACCACGAGCCCATCCTCCCCTACTAAGGTGTTTAATGTATCTGACACCATTCTAGTCATTCCTCTCCAGACATGACCACGAGCCCATCCTCCCCTACTAAGGTGTTTAATGTATCTGACACCATTCCAGTCATTCCTCTCCAGACATGACCACGAGCCCGTCCTCCCCTACTAAGGTGTTTAATGTATCTGACACCATTCCAGTCATTCCTCTCCAGACATGACCACGAGCCCATCCTCCCCTACTAAGGTGTTTAATGTATCTGACACCATTCCAGTCATTCCTCTCCAGACATGACCACGAGCCCGTCCTCCCCTACTAAGGTGTTTAATGTATCTGACACCATTCTAGTCATTCCTCTCCAGACATGACCACGAGCCCGTCCTCCCCTACTAAGGCTCCACCAACCTGTGACTGATAGTTGACTTTTGCATGGCAGTCTTCTCCAATAGGTTTTATGTTTCCTGTGTCTGTCGAGGCTAATGCATCCGCTTCCCATTCACATAATGTATCACCCTCAGAAGGGACGATGTCCTGTGTAGAATATTGGAAAAGCAAAGTGTACAAGACAACCATTTTAGAATCTGTGAAAAATATTTGACTGGGATAATATTTGACTGTTTCAACAAACTAAGCTATGCTATCACTATGCTATCACTATGCTATCACTATGCTATCACTACTACACTTTCCACTGCTTTAACTAACTGCTAAAACAACTAATATCACTAATACTGAAACAGTAACACAGAAATACCAAGTAACATCGCTCTTCCTGTCTGTGAGTCCACCACTGATTAGATTAGCGTAGAGTAGGTTGTAAGTGATCCTTCCTCTATCTCTGTCAATCTCAGCGGTTCGTAGCGTCTCATTTGCCGGCTCTGTACAGAGAGGCGGGATTTCCTGGATGGGCGATGACGTGAAGGCCCCTCTGAGAGGCCTAGGTCTGTCCTCTCTGTGCCTGCTGGAAAAAAGAGGTACACTATACCTGTATATATTTACATTTTAATCATTTAGCAGACGCTCTTATCCAGAGTGACTTAAGTGCATACATTTTCATACTGGTCCCCTGTGGGAATCAAACCCACAACCCTGGCGTTGCAAGCACCATGCTCTACCAACTGAGTCACATGGGATCATATATAGCCTTCATGTATATTTCTATACAGTCTATGTGATATACAGTACATACAGTACATTTATTCATGTACATTTACACTGTTAGAGAAATGATGTGTGTATGTCTAACTGCTCGCGTCCACAGCTCTGGTCAGTGCAGTCAGTGTGGCAGTGGAGGCCATTTTGGCTCAGTTCAGCTCCTCACGGACCCTGGTGCAGAAGGTCAGTTTAACACCATGTTTAACACGGTCTCTTCAGTAACATGGTGTTCACACCACATTATGTGAGATATGGAAAATGGGCTTGAGTTTTTATTCTTTATGTCTGTACTTTAATGATGTATTTCTGAGGGCCTGTTTGTCTCTACTGTTCGCTGTTGTCTGATGCTGGCAGCAAACCCAGCTTCTCCTCTGTGGATCAATCATTTCAATAAGGCCAATCATCTTCCTCCGATTTCACATGTTGGTTTTAGATCAGGGGAGGTAATCGAATCAGTACAAACCTCCACCCCTGCGTTTATAATCCCTAGCTACCGCTCCTAACGACGTACTGTCAGCTGTTGCTAAGCTGTTGCTATGACAGGGTTTCCATACCGACAGGCAAAGTGAAAAACAGACAGACATAAGAAGATCAACCAGCTCAAACTCCCAAGAGACTTCATTGCCTCCTAGGATTTCTGTATCCGTGTCTTTGAAACTAGACGTAGGCCTGTAGCACCGGTGGTTGATTCAGCTCATTGGAACTTAATAACTAGTGACACTTGATGGCTCAAACAGCCAGTTAGTGGCTCTATATCTATATATGAATCATCCATTGAATAACAGGACATATCTGTCTGTCTCTTTCTGTCTCTCCCTCTTCCTCTCCCCTAGTCTGCCTCCATTAACAAGGTGCTTTCTGTCTCTCCCTCTTCCTCTCCCCTAGTCTGCCTCCATTAACAAGGTGCTTTCTGTCTCTCCCTCTTCCTCTCCCCTAGTCTGCCTCCATTAACAAGGTGCTTTCTGTCTCTCCCTCTTCCTCTCCCCTAGTCTGCCTCCATTAACAAGGTGCTTTCTGTCTCTCCCTCTTCCTCTCCCCTAGTCTGCCTCCATTAACAAGGTGCTTTCTGTCTCTCCCTCTTCCTCTCCCCTAGTCTGCCTCCATTAACAAGGTGCTTTCTGTCTCTCCCTCTTCCTCTCCCCTAGTCTGCCTCCATTAACAAGGTGCTTTCTGTCTCTCCCTCTTCCTCTCCCCTAGTCTGCCTCCATTAACAAGGTGCTTTCTGTCTCTCCCTCTTCCTCTCCCTAGTCTGCCTCCATTAACAAGGTGCTTTCTGTCTCTCCCTCTTCCTCTCCCTAGTCTGCCTCCATTAACAAGGTGCTTTCTGTCTCTCCCTCTTCCTCTCCCCTAGTCTGCCTCCATTAACAAGGTGCTTTCTGTCTCTCCCTCTTCCTCTCCCCTAGTCTGCCTCCATTAACAAGGTGCTTTCTGTCTCTCCCTCTTCCTCTCCCCTAGTCTGCCTCCATTAACAAGGTGCTTTCTGTCTCTCCCTCTTCCTCTCCCCTAGTCTGCCTCCATTAACAAGGTGCTTTCTGTCTCTCCCTCTTCTGCTCCATTAACCCCTAGTCTGCCTCCATTAACAAGGTGCTTTCTGTCTCTCCCTCTTCCTCTCCCCTAGTCTGCCTCCATTAACAAGGTGCTTTCTGTCTCTCCCTCTTCCTCTCCCCTAGTCTGCCTCCATTAACAAGGTGCTTTCTGTCTCTCCCTCTTCCTCTCCCCTAGTCTGCCTCCATTAACAAGGTGCTTTCTGTCTCTCCCTCTTCCTCTCCCCTAGTCTGCCTCCATTAACAAGGTGCTAACTGCCTCCATTAACAAGGTGCTTTCTGTCTCTCCCTCTTCCTCTCCCCTAGTCTGCCTCCATTAACAAGGTGCTTTCTGTCTCTCCCTCTTCCTCTCCCCTAGTCTGCCTCCATTAACAAGGTGCTTTCTGTCTCTCCCTCTTCCTCTCCCCTAGTCTGCCTCCATTAACAAGGTGCTTTCTGTCTCTCCCTCTTCCTCTCCCCTAGTCTGCCTCCATTAACAAGGTGCTTTCTGTCTCTCCCTCTTCCTCTCCCCTAGTCTGCCTCCATTAACAAGGTGCTTTCTGTCTCTCCCTCTTCCTCTCCCCTAGTCTGCCTCCATTAACAAGGTGCTTTCTGTCTCTCCCTCTTCCTCTCCCCTAGTCTGCCTCCATTAACAAGGTGCTTTCTGTCTCTCCCTCTTCCTCTCCCCCATAGTCTGCCTCCATTAACAAGGTGCTTTCTGTCTCTCCCTCTTCCTCTCCCCTAGTCTGCCTCCATTAACAAGGTGCTTTCTGTCTCTCCCTCTTCCTCTCCCCCTGCCTCCATTAACAAGGTCTGTCTGCTCCATTAACAAGGTGCTTTCTGTCTCTCCCTCTTCCTCTCCCCCCTAGTCTGCCTCCATTAACAAGGTGCTTTCTGTCTCTCCCTCTTCCTCCCCTCTGCCTCCATTAACAAGTCTGTCTCTCCCTCTTCCTCTCCCCTATCTGCCTCCAAACAAGGTGCTTTCTGTCTCTCCCTCTTCCTCTCCCCTAGTCTGCCTCCATTAACAAGGTGCTTTCTGTCTCTCCCTCTTCCTCTCCCCTAGTCTGCCTCCATTAACAAGGTGCTTTCTGTCTCTCCCTCTTCCTCTCCCCTAGTCTGCCTCCATTAACAAGGTGCTTTCTGTCTCTCCCTCTTCCTCTCCCCTAGTCTGCCTCCATTAACAAGGTGCTTTCTGTCTCTCCCTCTTCCTCTCCCCTAGTCTGCCTCCATTAACAAGGTGCTTTCTGTCTCTCCCTCTTCCTCTCCCCTAGTCTGCCTCCATTAACAAGGTGCTTTCTGTCTCTCCCTCTTCCTCTCCCCTAGTCTGCCTCCATTAACAAGGTGCTTTCTGTCTCTCCCTCTTCCTCTCCCCTAGTCTGCCTCCATTAACAAGGTGCTTTCTGTCTCTCCCTCTTCCTCTCCCCTAGTCTGCCTCCATTAACAAGGTGCTTTCTGTCTCTCCCTCTTCCTCTCCCCTAGTCTGCCTCCATTAACAAGGTGCTTTCTGTCTCTCCCTCTTCCTCTCCCCTAGTCTGCCTCCATTAACAAGGTGTGCTTTCTTCCTCTCCCCTAGTCTGCCTCCATCCCTCTTCCTCTCCCCCTAGTCTGCCTCCATTAACAAGGTGCTTTCTGTCTCTCCCTCTTCCTCTCCCCTAGTCTGCCTCCATTAACAAGGTGCTTTCTGTCTCTCCCTCTTCCTCTCCCCTAGTCTGCCTCCATTAACAAGGTGCTTTCTGTCTCTCCCCTCTTCCTCTCCCCTAGTCTGCCTCCATTAACAAGGTGCTTTCTGTCTCTCCCTCTTCCTCTCCCCTAGTCTGCCTCCATTAACAAGGTGCTTTCTGTCTCTCCCTCTTCCTCTCCCCTAGTCTGCCTCCATTAACAAGGTGCTTTCTGTCTCTCCCTCTTCCTCTCCCCTAGTCTGCCTCCATTAACAAGGTGCTTTCTGTCTCTCCCTCTTCCTCTCCCCTAGTCTGCCTCCATTAACAAGTCTGTCTCTCCATTAACAAGGTGCTTTCTGTCTCTCCCTCTTCCTCTCCCCTAGTCTGCCTCCATTAACAAGGTGCTTTCTGTCTCTCCCTCTTCCTCTCCCCTAGTCTGCCTCCATTAACAAGGTGCTTTCTGTCTCTCCCTCTTCCTCTCCCCTAGTCTGCCTCCATTAACAAGGTGCTTTCTGTCTCTCCCTCTTCCTCTCCCCTGCCTAGTCTGCCTCCATTAACAAGGTGCTTTCTGTCTCTCCCTCTTCCTCTCCCCTAGTCTGCCTCCATTAACAAGGTGCTTTCTGTCTCTCCCTCTTCCTCTCCCCTAGTCTGCCTCCATTAACAAGGTGCTTTCTGTCTCTCCCTCTTCCTCTCCCCTAGTCTGCCTCCATTAACAAGGTGCTTTCTGTCTCTCCCTCTTCCTCTCCCTAGTCTGCCTCCATTAACAAGGTGCTTTCTGTCTCTCCCTCTTCCTCTCCCCTAGTCTGCCTCCATTAACAAGGTGCTTTCTGTCTCTCCCTCTTCCTCTCCCCTAGTCTGCCTCCATTAACAAGGTGCTTTCTGTCTCTCCCTCTTCCTCTCCCCTAGTCTGCCTCCATTAACAAGGTGCTTTCTGTCTCTCCCTCTTCCTCTCCCCTAGTCTGCCTCCATTAACAAGGTGCTTTCTGTCTCTCCCTCTTCCTCTCCCCTAGTCTGCCTCCATTAACAAGGTGCTTTCTGTCTCTCCCTCTTCCTCTCCCCTAGTCTGCCTCCATTAACAAGGTGCTTTCTGTCTCTCCCTCTTCCTCTCCCCTAGTCTGCCTCCATTAACAAGGTGCTTTCTGTCTCTCCCTCTTCCTCTCCCCTAGTCTGCCTCCATTAACAAGGTGCTTTCTGTCTCTCCCTCTTCCTCTCCCCTAGTCTGCCTCCATTAACAAGGTGCTTTCTGTCTCTCCCTCTTCCTCTCCCCTAGTCTGCCTCCATTAACAAGGTGCTTTCTGTCTCTCCCTCTTCCTCTCCCCTAGTCTGCCTCCATTAACAAGGTGCTTTCTGTCTCTCCCTCTTCCTCTCCCCTAGTCTGCCTCCATTAACAAGGTGCTTTCTGTCTCTCCCTCTTCCTCTCCCCTGCCTCCATTAACAAGTGCTGTCTCTCCATCTGCCTCCATTAACAAGGTGCTTTCTGTCTCTCCCTCTTCCTCTCCCCTAGTCTGCCTCCATTAACAAGGTGCTTTCTGTCTCTCCCTCTTCCTCTCCCCTAGTCTGCCTCCATTAACAAGGTGCTTTCTGTCTCTCCCTCTTCCTCTCCCCTAGTCTGCCTCCATTAACAAGGTGCTTTCTGTCTCTCCCTCTTCCTCTCCCCTAGTCTGCCTCCATTAACAAGGTGCTTTCTGTCTCTCCCTCTTCCTCTCCCCTAGTCTGCCTCCATTAACAAGGTGCTTTCTGTCTCTCCCTCTTCCTCTCCCCTAGTCTGCCTCCATTAACAAGGTGCTTTCTGTCTCTCCCTCTTCCTCTCCCCTAGTCTGCCTCCATTAACAAGGTGCTTTCTGTCTCTCCCTCTTCCTCTCCCCTAGTCTGCCTCCATTAACAAGGTGCTTTCTGTCTCTCCCTCTTCCTCTCCCCTAGTCTGCCTCCATTAACAAGGTGCTTTCTGTCTCTCCCTCTTCCTCTCCCCTAGTCTGCCTCCATTAACAAGGTGCTTTCTGTCTCTCCCTCTTCCTCTCCCCTAGTCTGCCTCCATTAACAAGGTGCTTTCTGTCTCTCCCTCTTCCTCTCCCCTAGTCTGCCTCCATTAACAAGGTGCTTTCTGTCTCTCCCTCTTCCTCTCCCCTAGTCTGCCTCCATTAACAAGGTGCTTTCTGTCTCTCCCTCTTCCTCTCCCCTGCCTAGTCTGCCTCCATTAACAAGGTGCTTTCTGTCTCTCCCTCTTCTGCCTCCATTAACCCTGTCTAGTCTGCCTCCATTAACAAGGTGCTTTCTGTCTCTCCCTCTTCCTCTCCCCTAGTCTGCCTCCATTAACAAGGTGCTTTCTGTCTCTCCCTCTTCCTCTCCCCTAGTCTGCCTCCATTAACAAGGTGCTTTCTGTCTCTCCCTCTTCCTCTCCCCCTAGTCTGCCTCCATTAACAAGGTGCTTTCTGTCTCTCCCTCTTCCTCTCCCCTAGTCTGCCTCCATTAACAAGGTGCTTTCTGTCTCTCCCTCTTCCTCTCCCCTAGTCTGCCTCCATTAACAAGGTGCTTTCTGTCTCTCCCTCTTCCTCTCCCCTAGTCTGCCTCCATTAACAAGGTGCTTTCTGTCTCTCCCTCTTCCTCTCCCCTAGTCTGCCTCCATTAACAAGGTGCTTTCTGTCTCTCCCTCTTCCTCTCCCCTAGTCTGCCTCCATTAACAAGGTGCTTTCTGTCTCTCCCTCTTCCTCTCCCCTAGTCTGCCTCCATTAACAAGGTGCTTTCTGTCTCTCCCTCTTCCTCTCCCTAGTCTGCCTCCATTAACAAGGTGCTTTCTGTCTCTCCCTCTTCCTCTCCCCTAGTCTGCCTCCATTAACAAGGTGCTTTCTCCCTCTTCCTCTCCTGTCTCCCTCTTCCTCTCCCCTAGTCTGCCTCCATCCCTCTTCCTCTCCCCTAGTCTGCCTCCATTAACAAGGTGCTTTCTGTCTCTCCCTCTTCCTCTCCCCTAGTCTGCCTCCATTAACAAGGTGCTTTCTGTCTCTCCCTCTTCCTCTCCCCTAGTCTGCCTCCATTAACAAGGTGCTGGGTTGTCTTCAGATATCTCTATCTTTGGCTCAGTAGTCAGAACCTCTGTGTAGTAACTCCATCCTCTTTCCCACATATTTCTCTCTACTCCTTTTCTCTTCTCCATCTCTCTGTTTTCATCCTTCTCTATGTATCTTCTCCTATCCATAACACCCTCTCTTTTCTTCTCTCTCTTCTATTTCTCCCCTCCTCCCTCTCCTCTCTCCTCTCTTACCTCTCTCTCCTCCCCTATTTCTCCCCTCCTCCCTCTCCTCTCTCCTCTCTTACTTCTCTCTCCTCCCCTATTTCTCCCCTCCTCCCTCTCCTCTCTCCTCTCTTACCTCTCTCTCCTCTCCTATTTCTCCCCTCCTCCCTCTCCTCTCTCCTCTCCTATTTCTCCCCTCCTCCCTCTCCTCTCTCCTCTCCTATTTCTCCCCTCCCCCTCTCCTCTCTCCCCTCTTACCTCTCTCTCCTCCCCTATTTCTCCCCTCCCCTCTCTTACCTCTCTCTCCTCCCCTATTTCTCCCCACCTCCCTCTGTTCTCTCCTCCCTCTCCTCTCTTACCTCTCTCTCCTCCCTTATTTCTCCCCTCCTCCCTCTCCTCTCTCCTCTCTTACCTCTCTCTCCTACCCTATTTCTCCCCTCCTCCCTCTCCTCTCTCCTTTCTTACCTCTCTCTCCTCCCTATTTCTCCCCACCTCCCTCTGTTCTCTCCTCCCTCTCCTCTCTCCTCTCTTACCTCTCTCTCCTCCCCTATTTCTCCCCCTCCCTCCCTCTCCTCTCTCCTCTCTTACCTCTCTCTCCTCCCCTATTTCTCCCCACCTCCCTCTGTTCTCTCCTCCCTTTCCTCTCTTACCTCTCTCTCCTCCCCTATTTCTCCCCTCCTCCCTCTCCTCTCTCCTCTCTTACCTCTCTCTCCTCCCCTATTTCTCCCCTCCTCCCTCTCCTCTCTCCTTTCTTACCTCTCTCTCCTCCCCTATTTCTCCCCACCTCCCTCTGTTCTCTCCTCCCTCTCCTCTCTCCTCTCTTACCTCTCTCTCCTCCCCTATTTCTCCCCTCCTCCCTCTCCTCTCTCCTCTCTTACCTCTCTCTCCTCCCCTATTTCTCCCCTCCTCCCTCTCCTCTCTCCTCTCTTACCTCTCTCTCCTCCCCTATTTCTCCCCTCCTCCCTCTCCTCTCTCCTCTCTCCTCTCTTACCTCTCTCTCCTCCCCTATTTCTCCCCTCCTCCCTCTCCTCTCTCCTCTATTACCTCTCTCTCCTCCCCTATTTCTCCCCTCCTCCCTCTCCTCTCTCCTCTATTACCTCTCTCTCCTACCCTATTTCTCCCCTCCTCCCTCTCCTCTCTCCTTTCTTACCTCTCTCTCCTCCCTATTTCTCCCCACCTCCCTCTGTTCTCTCCTCCCTCTCCTCTCTCCTCTCTTACCTCTCTCTCCTCCCCTATTTCTCCCCTCCTCCCTCTCCTCTCTCTCTCTTACCTCTCTCTCCTCCCCTATTTCTCCCCTCCTCCCTCTCCTCTCTCCTCTCTTACCTCTCTCTCCTACCCTATTTCTCCCCTCCTCCCTCTCCTCTCTCCTCTCTTACCTCTCTCTCCTCCCCCTATTTCTCCCCACCTCCCTCTGTTCTCTCCCTCCCTCTCCTCTCTCCTCTCTTACCTCTCTCTCCTCCCCTATTTCTCCCCTCCTCCCTCTCCTCTCTCCTCTCTTACCTCTCTCTCCTCCCCTATTTCTCCCCTCCTCCCTCTCCTCTCTCCTCTCTCCTCTCTTACCTCTCTCCTCCCCTATTTCTCCCCTCCTCCCTCTCCTCTCTCCTCTCTTACCTCTCTCCTCCCCTATTTCTCCCCTCCTCCCTCTCCTCTCTCCTCTCTTACCTCTCTCCTCCCCTATTTCTCCCCTCCTCCCTCTCCTCTCTCCTCTCTTACCTCTCTCTCCTCCCCTATTTCTCCCCACCTCCCTCTGTTATCTCCTCCCTCTCCTCTCTTACTTCTCTCTCCTCCCCTATTTATACCCTCTTCAATCTCTCTCTTCTGCCATTTCTCCTCTCTTCCCACTTTTTCTCCTATTTCTCCCATCCCCTCTCCTTTATTCTCTCTCTCGTCTTCTATTTCTCCCCTCTCCCCTTTTTCTCTCCTCCACTATTGCTCTCCTCCTTTCCCTCTCTCCTCCCTTCCCTCTCTCTCCTCTTCTTTCTCCCCTTTTTCTCTCCTCCATTCCATCTCTCCTCCTCTCCTCCCCTATTTCTCCCCTCTCTCTCCTCCCCGAATTCTCCCCTCTCCTCTCTTCCCTTTCTCTCCTCCCCTCTTCCCTCTCTCGCCACTCTCCTTTCTCATCCCCTCCTCCCCTTTCCAGGCTCTATCAGGAGACAGCAGTGTGAATCCGTCTCTGGGCCGGCTGGTGCTGCAGTGTTTGTGCCCCGCCCTGCGGAGCCTGCTCTCCGACGGCCTCAAGCCCCACCAGAGTGATTTGATCTCGGGCAGGAGGCCAAACTCAGCCTGGGGACTGGTCCAGGCCTCCACCAGGCCAGGTAGGAACTCTGGAGCGCAGTACAGAGGTGGGTTACAAGAGAGCATAGACAGCATAGGAGGGCTGTGGTTGTTATACCCCCTGCCTTTCCATCTATTTACATATCTCTCTCTATATCCATCTCTCTCTATTTCTCTTTCTCAGACATGATGGAAGTACATAGCCAATCTCTCAATATCTCTCTTCCACTTTCCCTCTCTCCAATGTGTATCTCTCTCACCCTCCCAGACATCATGTGGGTTCATAGTACTTTCAGTCTCTCTCTTCTCTCACTCTAGTCTGGCACTCATTATTCTGCAGTGTTGAGTCATCCTTCTCTATATCTCTCTGATTATCACTCTCTCCCCTCCTCTATTCCCTCTTATTCTCTCCTTCCCACTACTCTGGTGATCAGGGTTATTCCATTGACTCAGTACTTGTTCATTTCAATTTCAGTCAATTCAGGTCAAAGGTACATAACAACATAACATAACATTTTGATTAGATATAGATTTGTTTCTCTGTGCCAAAGCTTAACCAAAGCCTTTCTTTCTCTCATCTCTGCTCCCCTTCTCCCTCCAGGGCCCAGCACTCAGTCCCTGTACAGCCTCCAGGCTAGAATAGGAGAGCTGCCCCAGCTCTGGCAGAACAAACACAGATTCAACGCCTTCCTCCTCGGCCTCCTCAAGTAAGACCTGCCTCTTCTCTCCTAGGGTTTTTCTGTTTGACTTTTTAAATTCCAATTCTCACCTGCTTCTTGTCTCTCTTGTTCAGCATCAAGCTTATGGATTTCTGGCTGTCCCATCTCCAGTCATGCAGTGGTAAGTCTCTGAAGACTAAAGTTCATGTCCGCAATCTATCTGTTTGAATATTAATATGTTACAACATTATTTCTCACTCCTCCCTTCACCACACCCCCCTCTGTCTCTCTCCTTCGCCTCCCCCTCTCTCCCCCTCTGTCTCTTTCTCTCTCTCTCTCCTTCGCCTCCCCCTCTCTCCCCCTCTGTCTCCTTCTCTCTCTCTCTCTCTCTCTCCTTCGCCTCCCCCTCTCTCCCCCTCCGTCTCCTTCTCTCTCTCTCTCTCTCTCTCTCCTTCGCCTCCCCCTCTCTCCCCCTCCGTCTCCTTCTCTCTCTCTCTCCTTCGCCTCCCCCTCTCTCCCCCTCCGTCTCCTTCTCCCTCTCTCTCCTTCGCCTCCCCCTCCGTCTCCTTCTCTCTCTCTACTTCGCCTCCCCCTCCATCTCCTTCTCTCTCTCTCTCCTTCGCCTCCCCCTCTCTCCCCCTCCGTCTCCTTCTCTCTCTCTCTCCTTCGCCTCCCCTCTCTCCCCCTCCGTCTCCTTCTCTCTCTCTCTCCTTCGCCTCCCCCTCTCTCCCCCTCCGTCTCCTTCTCTCTCTCTCTCCTTCGCCTCCCCCTCTCTCCCCCTCCGTCTCCTTCTCTCTCTCTCTCCTTCGCCTCCCCCTCTCTCCCCCTCCGTCTCCTTCTCTCTCTCTCTCCTTCGCCTCCCCCTCTCTCCCCCTCCGTCTCCTTCTCTCTCTCTCTCCTTCGCCTCCCCCTCTCTCCCCCTCCGTCTCCTTCTCTCTCTCTCTCCTTCGCCTCCCCCTCTCTCCCCCTCCGTCTCCTTCTCTCTCTCTCTCCTTCGCCTCCCCCTCTCTCCCCCTCCGTCTCCTTCTCTCTCTCTCTCCTTCGCCTCCCTCTCTCTCTGTCAGATGTGTTGGTGACGTTCTACCAGCCCTCCTCCTTCATGCGTTTGTCATTGACTTCCTGCCAGCCTCTGTTTGAGGAGCTCCTCCTCCTGCTGCAGCCCCTCAGTCTCCTGACCCTTAACCTCGACCTGCTCTTCCAGCACCACCACCTGGATCCAGCCAACCACAGCCCAGAGATCCCCAGCCCACCCAATCAGGACCTGGGGTTCAGGCTCTCGCCCCGGGGGTCCGCTTCCCAAGGCAGGGGCAGCAGCTATCTTGAGAGCCTATCAGAGCTGGACTTTGGGAGAGCAGAACCCGAGGCGACCAATCATAATGCGAGCTCGTCGTCCCTGGCCAACTCAGGGGTGGGAGGGTTGGTGGAGTCACTGAAGCCAGCGAGTCTCAGTGTGGGGCCTGCAAAGGTCTCTGGGGGTCTTGCGGAGACAAGTCCTCAGCTGATGTGGGTTCAGGAGAAAGAAATTAGGGAGCTAGCACCTCCTAATGTTGAGGAGGCCAGTCTCTCCCAACAGGCAGGACAGGTGAGCACAATTCAACGTGTGTGTGTGTCTTTGTTTGAATGCATGGGTGAGTGTCTGTACCACACAGCACTTTTCTGAGCTGTTATTCTCTCCCTAGGTGATCCAGCAGGGATGGGGGGCTGTGGTACGCTGGGGGGGCAAGCTGGGCCAGAACCTGGCTGAACTCAGCCTGTCTGCAGTACAGAACCAGGAGGGGACATCCAGAGACCCCCCAGAGCCCCAGGCCAGGAGTGACCCTCCTCAGGTCGACGGAGCATTGGCGGTCCCCTGGGGTTTGGGACGGCTGTTTGGAGCCTCCAATAACCCCACGATACCCACACTTCCAACCAGGTGCGCTGGTGTGTGTGTGTGTTTGTGTGATAGTTTTCTGATACTAGACAGTTGAAGTATCTTACTCTTATCACTGATGTATCTCTCTCCCTCCCCAGACGTCCGTCTCAGTGGTTGTCTCCAGGGGTGTCTGTTCTGACCCGGATGGTGAGCAGCAGTTCCAGCGCTAACCAGAGGAGGGCGCTGGAGCCCCAGCAGGTAGAAGAGGTGTTAGAGAGAGAGATGGAGGAGACATGGGACAACCCAAGACCCCTCAGGTATTGGAAATATTTGGAAATATATCTAGATTACATGTTTAGTTTGTTTAGTTCAGACATCAGTTCAGTTGTCATGACTGTCTATGACGGTTTTACGTCATTCTTATGATATTTTTATTTTTTACAGCAGAATCACTTATTTTTCTCTCTTTCTCAGGTCAGTCAGAACACTATGCGACCACTCTGGCACAGGGGCAGAGCTAAGCTTCCAGAAAGGGGAGGAGTTAGTGGTTTTAGGGTGTGTCGATCAGGACTGGATTCGCTGTCGTCAGGGAGACCAAGAGGGGCTCGTACCCATTGGCTACGCCTCACTGATCCTGTGATTTCAGACACCTGATCAGAGTTTTGATTGTTTGAATATATCTGGGGGAGGGAAAATGAAGTCATAAAGCTATAATGTATTTAGGCAACCATAAAGAGGCTGTGGTGAAGTCCCAATGCTCTCAGAGAAATAGTTCAAATCACATGTTTATATCTCTAAAGTGGTCCAAAGTCGTATGTCAGGGTTCCCTAACTGGCGGCCCATGATTTTATTTGGCCCCCAAGTTTTCTGAGCAAAGGGTTTGGGTTACATTTAAGACATTTACATTTAAGTCATTTAGCAGACGCTCTTATCCAGAGCGACTTACAAATTGGTGCATTCACCTTATGACATCCAGTGGAACAGTCACTTTACAATAGTGCATCTAAATCTTAAAGGGGGGGGGTGAGAGGGATAAGGGTTACTTGTTGGACATAAAATACTACCATCAGTAAATGTTGGAAATATGTTCCAAGGTATTCCCACACATAGAGAGAGATGTGATTGTTTACAAATCTAAGCAAGGTTTGAAATGATTATATTTTAGTCAAATGTTATCTGTTTGGGCTTCTTGCGGTCAATTTGCATCTACAAATGATTTGTGATTAGGTTCCACTGGTGGCTGAATCTAGTTGATGATCTCTGGTCTAAGTGATCTAGTTCAGTCCCTATTCCGCACCATCTGTGGTGTAGATCCCACTATATGCACTGGTAGAAATGTGCAAAACTCAATCCCTAAAGAACTGTACCATCTAATGCCATCTAATTAGGGGGATTGAAGGAAGATTGAATTTAGCTCACCAGATGGTGTGGAATATGGACCCAGCACGACTTCAGACCACTTTTGAAGTGTGAAAACTTCAGACAAACACTTATCTTGGTGTGGACTATCCCTTTAAATGTCCTCCATTCATCGTCTCTCTTTTGTGACCACTGATCTGAGAAGGACTGGATAAAGCTTTGTAGAATTCTATTCATAGGTTGCACCTCCGTCACGTCATGCCAAGCCGCCATCGGCGGTGACCTAAAGTGGTGATAAGCCCCGTCTAACTAACTACTGTTTCGTCTAACTACTGTTTAGTCTAAATTACAATATAGTGCCTGTGGAAATACGGTGACGTTGCTAAAGTAGTCAAATATGTAGGAAACAACTTTCCCAGCATGATCGTGTCGTCAAATTTACTTTAGACAGATGGCAACGTCATCATCTAGCAAAATTCTGCAAAAATAGCTCGCAAAGCTAACATTAGCTAGTTGCAATCAGATGGCCTCCCCTCAATTTAAGCTAGTTAGCTAATGTTATACTGCATTTAAAGTCTATCTGGTGACATCAAAATGATGACGAATTTCCTAATAATTATTTGCCTGTTTTTGAATGTCATCCTGGCCACTGAAATACACTTTCGATGAAATCTTCATCAGCGCTTATTGATGATGCATTGAGTAGAACGCTCAGTCGGGCATCAGTCCAAACGAACGTTAAAAACAATATTGTGACGAAACATGCAACCAATGCATTCAGCTTATCCAAACACTTTCAGATCAGCAGTCACTATGGGAAGATGTATAGCCTGGTAGCCAGGTCGGTTTCTGCTCTAGACCCAGACCTTGCCGCCAGGCTAACCGGTGAAGGGAGCCATGGTAGAGTATTGGAGCGTAGCCCCTGTAGTACCATAGTGAAATGTAGCTGTTTTCTGTGTTCTATTTGACCTTTCACCCCTATTGGTCTCTGTGTGTTTGACATGTTCCCACTACAATTAATAGTCAGTTTAAAAAGGATAACTATTTGACTGTATAAATATACATACATAATATATAGGTATATGAATATAGATGAATTTAACCGATAGATGGATAGATAACCAAGAGAAAACAGATGGTCAAACGTTACTATTGATAAGGTTGATCATGAATCAAATTGATAAGTGATCTGGCCTTTAATCCCCAACTCACCAGTCACTACTCTATAGTCATTATACACACAGACAGCTCCAGTGTTTTTGTCAATTATTGGAATCCAGTGGCTTCATCTTAGTGTGTGTTTGCATTGTGTTGATATCCTTCATATCTTCATCATAACCTGATGGTCTCATACCTTTAGACTGCATTTATTGTATAATGAATGCTTTGAGTGAATGCAGTGGGGTTGGGCTCAATATGGCAGTCAATTCAGGAAGTAAACTGAAATTCCAATTCGATGATTGAAATAGGGGCCTCCTATTTTGAATGACTTCTTAATGAATTGAAAAGGAGAAGCTATTTATGTTTTTTAAGCAGCTGATTTTAAATTCAAATCACTTCCTGAATCGGCAGCCTTCAATTCGAATTGAGCCCAACCCTTGAATGCAGAAGAATATCTATCTATATGACACATATCTATCTAAAGGACATTCTATCCAACAGTATATAAGTATAACTGGCATAGCAATGCTGTAACTTCAATCAGTCCACACCTCTTAAACCTCACTACCACATACTACTCAGTGGTTATATATCAATGCTTTGAGACGGACAGATAAACAGATAGATAAACACAGACAGATAGACAGACAGATAAACAAATAGATAAACAGACAGATAAACAGACAGATAAACAGACAGATAGACAGACAGATAAACAGATAGATAGACAGACAGATAAACAGACAGATAAACAGACAGATAGATAAAGACAGATAAACAAATAGATAAACACAGACAGATAGACAGACAGATAGACAGACAGATAAACAGACAGATAGACAGACAGATAGACAGACAGATAGACAGACAGATAGATAAAGACAGATAAACAGACAGATAGACAGACAGTTAAACAGACAGATAAACAGACAGATAGACAGATAAACAGACAGATAGACAGACAGATAAACAGACAGATAAACCGTCTGAGGGACTTGAGACCTGTCTCTTTCTACTCATCCCAGGGATGATCAACTCTAGTCTGGTTACTTTTCCTTTACCTCATAGATCAATTGGAATCTTTGATTCCCCAGATATTTAACTTGACTGGTTACCTGGGTGTTACTAAGTCTGACTTCAAGAATCAAATCAAATTTATTTATATAGCCCTTCGTACATCAGCTGATATCTCAAAGTGCTGTACAGAAACCCAGCCTAAAACCCCAAACAGCAAGCAATGCAGGTGTAGAAGCACGGTGGCTAGGAAAAACTCCCTAGAAAGGCCAAAACCTAGGAAGAAACCTAGAGAGGAACCAGGCTATGTGGGGTGGCCAGTCCTCTTCTGGCTGTGCCGGGTGGAGATTATAACAGAACATGGCCAAGATGTTCAAATGTTCATAAATGACCAGCATGGTCGAATAATAATAAGGCAGAACAGTTGAAACTGGAGCAGCAGCACAGTCAGGTGGACTGGGGACAGCAAGGAGTCATCAAGTCAGGTAGTCCTGGGGCACGGTCCTAGGGCTCAGGTCCTCTGAGAGAGAGAAAGAAAGAGAGAATTAGACAATTCAAAAGGCTACTGAGACCAGTAGACAATGTGGGTTTCCAGGGCCATAGTTGTATGTTCCTGACCAAGACTATCCAAGCTTTCAGATGAAGCAGTAAGCTACTCCCTGATGTACTGTATGTGTATGAAGACACCACGACAAAAATCCAGAAAATCAACATTGTATGATTTTTAAGTAATTAATTTGCATTTTATTGCATGACTTAAGTATTTGATACATCAGAAAAGCAGAACTTAATATTTGGTACAGAAACCTTTGTTTGCAATTACAGAGATCATATGTTTCCTGTAGTTCTTGACCAGGTTTGCACACACTGCAGCAGGGATTTTGGCCCACTCCTCCATACACACCTTCTCCAGATCCTTCAGGTTTTGGGGCTGTCGCTGGGCCCATCCAAAGATTTTCCATTGGGTTCAGGTCTGGAGACTGGCTAGGCCACTCCAGGACCTTGAGATGCTTCTTACGGAGCCACTCCTTAGTTGCCCTGGCTGTGTGTTTCGGGTCGTTGTCATACTGCAAGACCCAGCCACGACCCATCTTCAATGCTCTTACTGAGGGAAGGAGGTTGTTGGCCAAGATCTCACGATACATGGCCCCATCCATCCTCCCCTCAATACGGTGCAGTCGACCTGTCCCCATCGCAGAAAAGCATCCCCAAAGAATGATGTTTCCACCTCCATGCTTCACGGTTGGGATGGTGTTCTTGGGGTTGTACTCATCCTTTTTTTCCTCCAAACACGGCGAGTGGAGTTTAGACCAAAAAGCTCAATTTTTGTCTCATCAGACCACATGACCTTCTCCCATTCCTCCTCTGGATCATCCAGATGGTCATTGGCAAACTTCACACGGGCCTGGACATGCGCTGGCTTGAGCAGGGGGACCTTGCGTGTGCTGCAGGATTTTAATCCATGACGGAGTAGTGTGTTACTAATGGTTTTCTTTGAGACTGTGGTCCCAGCTCTCTTCAGGTCATTGACCAGGTCCTGCCGTGTAGTTCTGGGCTGATCCCTCACCTTCCTCATGATCATTGATGCACCACGAAGTGAGATCTTACACGGAGCCCCAGACCGAGGGTGATAGACAGTCATCTTGAACTTCTTCCATTTTCTAATAATTGCGCCAACAGTTGTTGCCTTCTCACCAAGCTGCTTGCCTATTGTCCTGTAGCCCATCCCAGCCTAGTGCAGGTCTACCATTTCAACCCTGATGTCCTTACACAGCTGTGGTCTTGGCCATTGTGGAGAGGTTGGATTGATTGAGTGTGTGGACAGGTGTCTTTTATACAGGTCACGAGTTCAAACAGGTGCAGTTAATACAGGTAATGAGTGGAGAACTGGAGGGCTTCTTAAAGAAAAACTAACAGGTCTGTGAGAGCTGGAATTCTTACTGGTTGGTAGGCGATCAAATACTTATGTCATGCAATAAAATGCAAATTAATTACTTAAAAATCATACAATGTGATTTTCTGGATTTTTGTTTTAGATTCCGTCTCTCACAGTTGAAGTGCACCTATGATACAATTTACAGACCTCTACATGCTTTGTAAGTAGGAAAACCTGCAAAATCGGCAGTGTCTCCCCACTGTATGTACCTTCCTTCTTTCCCTACCTGTCATGCTAACCCGTGTAAGGTCATCATTTTTAATACCGTAGTAACGATAGTGGTAGTAGAATAACGTTAAAGTAATAATGTTTATTACTATGTTTCTCTTCTGATTTGGTTGGTAGTTATTCTGTAGGCTTGGTAATGATGATGCATATGATGTACTTCTCAAAGGCTTCTGGTTTAAAGGAACTGTTTGTTTGCTGTTGTTGTTTTGTCACTTGCGGGTGACATGGCGCTTCTTGAAGAGTTCAGGTTACTTGAGGAATGAAGAATTGAATGGGAATATCGCTCTTTTGATTGGCCAGAAAAAATATAAAAGGTTACCATGCCAAAAAGCCTCTGTGGTGTAGCACAGGGTTAGTGTCCCTATGACAACCCTATGACAACAATAGATTGGAAACATTGTAACTTTGCACTTGCATTATACAGGCTACTTTACCAAATCTTCCAGCAAGTGCAATGGTATGGCACCTGCTAGTATGTCAACAACCTAACTAGCTAATCCAAATCGCTGCGTGTCTCAAG
The DNA here is from genome assembly GCF_021184085.1 of Oncorhynchus gorbuscha. NCBI lineage: Eukaryota > Metazoa > Chordata > Actinopteri > Salmoniformes > Salmonidae > Oncorhynchus > Oncorhynchus gorbuscha. The sequence goes on from NC_060191.1 coordinate 3,439,028, forward strand.
ACAATGTGTCGCTCCAATAGATAGTTGTTTACCAAACAGTGGAGCCACTGTGTGTCATGGCCAGTCACACTACACCCCTGGTCTTCTAAAGGCTTTAGCTGGGTCACGGCAGCAAAACAAGCGAGACAACTACTTTCTTCGGCCACTAAATTGACATGAGTCGTTTTAGAGCTATCTATAATGTATTTTAATTACAGCTTGTAGTAAATTAGGCTGTATGAGGGAGGAGCTAGTTAGTGTCAGCAAGGCCCACCTTTCAATGTGCCCTGCCTAGATGCAGGTGAAGGGTAAACCGAACTTCAGGAAATACTCATGGTCTGTGACGGTAACAAGCTCAGTATGTTGATTTTCTAGTTATTTTTTTGTCTTTGATTCGGGTATATTTTCCATTGTGTGAGAGGATCCATGATAAATGCATTGATTTGTATGAAAAGCTGTACATTTATTGGACGTGGTGTTTATTGACCCTGGAGTCCATGAAAGGTGTATATATATACACCTCTGTTGTATTTGTCCCCTCACGTCTATCTCTCTATCTCTCTATCTGGGGTTTTGTGTGTGTGTGTGTAGCACAGGAGGTTGGTGGCACCTTAATTGGGGAGGATGGCTGGAGCGGAATGGTATCAAATACATTAAACACCTGTTTGATGCCATTCATTTAGCTCCGTTCCAGCCATTATTATGAGCCGTCCTCCCCTCAGCAGCCTCCGTGTGCGTGTGTGTGTGCGTGCGTGTGTGCGCGTGCGTGCGTGTGTGTGTGTGTACGAGCATGTGTCTGTGTGTGTAGCAGTGGGTTCTGTATCTCTCTGGTGTGATGTAGCCTGCCCCGCACCTCACTGTCCCTGTAGCGTCAGTCAGTGTCTGACTCCCGCATGTGCTTGTTTGTAAATACCCAATAAATAATCAACATAAACCAAACCTCAAAGTCTCATTCCTTCTCTATTCCCCTCAAACTCATGGCAGGACCTCAAAGCCACTTCCACTGTGTTTTGTCATTGTTCCCTTCTAATGAGGGACTGATTTAGACCTGGGACCTGGGTGAGTGCAATTCATTATCAGGTAGAAGAGAAAAGCAGCAGCAACTCTCACCTCGTTGGGTGAGAGTTGAATAACCCTGCTCTATTCCATCAAGCTATGGCGAATGCTTGCCTAGAAAGTATGTGGTACCTCGATATTAAAGCCATTCCAATCCAAGAGCTTAGTGTATGTTTTCATCTGACCTAGCCACTTCTGTCAGAGCAGTGAAGGGGAGTGCATGAGGGAAGATCGAGGGAAGGACTTACTCTCTGAAATGAGAAACTATCCATGTTTGAATACATTAAATGATTTCCTCGTTAAAATACCCACAGACCTGAGAGGGAGGGATTGGCTAGGCAGCTTTAGCTCACACATGCAGTGGAGGCTGGTGGGAGGAGCTATAGGCGGATAGGTTCATTGTAATGGCTGGAATGGAATTGATGGAAAGGAGTGGTTGCCATATGTTTGTTTAGTACCGCCCCATTAATTCCATTCCAGCCATTAAAATACGCCCATCCTCCTATAGGTCCTCCCACCAGCCTCCATCTACACATAGCCCATATAATCACATACAGATCAGTGATTTTCTGAAGGAGGAGAGAAGGGCCTCAGGCTCAGTTCTGCCTGTCTGTCCTCTTGAGGTCACGTCCTCAGATGAGGGTGGTGATGGAGGAAAACGTTGTATCACCTGGTCATTGGAGTCATTCAGCTTTACACCACCAGATGGTGCTGTATATCACATTTCCATGTTGGTTATTTAGCAGTCGCTCCATTCCGTGGAATGAATATCCCACCAGTTATGCAGCGTCTCCATAAGGCTGGAGGAGCAGCGATATTCATGGGCCTGTGATAGTATGAAGGGTTGAGTGGTTGAGAATATAACAAGTCCACAATGCTTTGTAAACAAAAACGCCATTTTATTGTTATTGATAATAAGGTCAATGTTTGAAATTACATTCTGTCAGATGAACTCTGTGGTATTTTCTCCAAAGACAGGTTATAAGCAGCAATTTCAATTGTACAACAAAGGGCTGGATTCTCACCGCATCGCAGAAGTATTATGGGAGATCTGCGTTATTATGCTCCATTTAAATTGAAAGGCAAAGTTTGTGGAGACTGCAGTCACCATAAATGACCTCTACACTTTAATGTGATCTTCACCATAAATGACCTCTACACTTTAATATGATCTTCACCATAAATGACCTCTACACTTTAATGTGATCTTCACCATAAATGACCTCTACACTTTAATGTGATCTTCACCATAAATGACCTCTACACTTTAATATGTTCACCATAAATGACCTCTACACTTTAATATGATCTTCACCATAAATGACCTCTACACTTTAATATGATCTTCACCATAAATGACCTCTACACTTTAATGTGATCTTCACCATAAATGACCTCTACACTTTAATGTGATCTTCAAATGACCATAAATGACCTCTACAAATTTAATGTGATCTTCACCATAAATGACCTCTACACTTTAATATGATCTTCACCATTAATTTAATGATCTTCACCATAAATGACCTCTACACTTTAATGTGATCTTCACCATAAATGACCTCTACACTTTAATATGATCTTCACCATAAATGACCTCTACACTTTAATATGATCTTCACCATAAATGACCTCTACACTTTAATATGATCTTCACCATAAATGACCTCTACACTTTAATGTGATCTTCACCATAAATGACCTCTACACTTTAATGTGATCTTCACCATAAATGACCTCTACACTTTAATATGATCTTCACCATAAATGACCTCTACACTTTAATGTGATCTTCACCATAAATGACCTAAATATGACTTCTCTACACTTTAATATGATCTTCACCATAAATGACCTCTACACTTTAATATGATCTTCACCATAAATGACCTCTACACTTTAATGTGATCTTCACCATAAATGACCTCTACACTTTAATATGATCTTCACCATAAATGACCTCTACACTTTAATATGATCTTCACCATAAATGACCTTTTTAATATGATCTTCACCATAAATGACCTCTACACTTTAATATGATCTTCACCATAAATCTTCACCATAAATGACCTCTACACTTTAATGTGATCTTCACCATAAATGACCTCTACACTTTAATGTGATCTTCAAAATGACCTCTACACTTTAATATGATCTTCACCATAAATGACCTCTACACTTTAATGATCTTCACCATAAATGACCTCTACACTTTAATGTGATCTTCACCATAAATGACCTCTACACTTTAATGTGATCTTCACCATAAATGACCTCTACACTTTAATGTGATCTTCACCATAAATTCTAATTTAATGATCTTCACCATAAATGACCTCTACACTCTTCACCATAAATGACACTTTAATGTGATCTTCACCATAAATGACCTCTACACTTTAATGTGATCTTCACCATAAATGACCTCTACACTTTAATATGATCTTCACCATAAATGACCTCTATTTAATGTGATCTTCACCATAAATGACCTCTACACTTTAATGTGATCTTCACCATAAATGACCTCTACACTTTAATGTGATCTTCACCATAAATGACCTCTACACTTTAATGTGATCTTCACCATAAATGACCTCTACACTTTAATATGATCTTCACCATAAATGACCTCTACACTTTAATATGATCTTCACCATAAATGACCTCTACACTTTAATATGATCTTCACCATAAATGACCTCTACACTTTAATATGATCTTCACCATAAATGACCTCTACACTTTAATGTGATCTTCACCATAAATGACCTCTACACTTTAATATGATCTTCACACTTTAATAAATAAATGACCTCTACACTTTAATATGATCTTCACCATAAATGACCTCTACACTTTAATGTGATCTTCACCATAAATGACCTCTACACTTTAATATGATCTTCACCATAAATGACCTCTACACTTTAATATGATCTTCACCATAAATGACTTCACCATAAATGACCTCTACACTTTAATATGATCTTCACCATAAATGACCTCTACACTTTAATGATGATCTTCACCATAAATGAAACTTTAATGATCTTCACTAAATGACCTTTTTAATGTGATCTTCACCATAAATGACCTCTACACTTTAATGTGATCTTCACCATAAATGACCTCTACACTTTAATGTGATCTTCACCATAAATGACCTCTACACTTTAATGTGATCTTCACCATAAATGACCTCTACACTTTAATGTGATCTTCACCATAAATGACCTCTACACTTTAATGTGATCTTCACCATAAATGACCTCTACACTTTAATGTGATCTTCACCATAAATGACCTCTACACTTTAATGTGATCTTCACCATAAATGACCTCTACACTTTAATGTGATCTTCACCATAAATGACCTCTACACTTTAATGTGATCTTCACCATAAATGACCTCTACACTTTAATGTGATCTTCACCATAAATGACCTCTACACTTTAATGTGATCTTCCGCGATACGGATTGAATCCAGCCCAAAGTTACATTTCATGCAAACTACATAAATAACCCTTCACTATATTGATGAGGCAAATACACAGGTCAACTATAAAACATTCAACTTAGTGTTCAAAGTCAAACTAGAAACTGCACCAAAGAGAACTGTACAAATGAACGATTACAAATCTCAGATTAAATTCATTTTCCTGATTGTCTGACCAAATAAAAAATAACATTCCATCAGTCAGAAAAAGTATACAGGCGAAGAAAAGTCATATACAATCATAGCAATATTTAACATGGGTCAGTTATGTTTAACACTTTGTAGCAAAATGAAGGCCTTTGACTATTAACTTTAACGCTTAGATATTATCTATCAATTATGCAACTGATTTATTACATTACTTAGGTCAATGTTACTGCATTATCATTGGTACAATATAACGATCTTGAAATGATCATATTCACTAAGGCAATAAAAACTACTTGGTTTGATACATAGAAGGGTCTCTAGCTGGTACTGGTAGTGATATTAAAGTTATTGTACTGAAATCCTTACAGGACGTATTGCTTTTGGAGATTGAACTCACTTAGGCGTCAGTTTATTTACAACATGGCACTTTTACATTAAAGGCCCGATTCAATACGTAGAGCTGAAGGGAACATTAAAGGCAATGTTCCCACGTTAGTGGAGACTGAATTCACGGAAAAACATAGTGCGGCAAACAACAGGGTTGTCCAGGTTGGAAGGTTTGGCCCGGGGGGCCTTTACTTGGCTCATCACGCTCTAGCGACACCTTGTGGCAGGCCAGGCACCTGCAAGCTGACAGTCGTCAGTTGGCCGGTGTTTCCTCCAATACATTCCGGGTTAAGTAAGCAGGTGTTAAGAAGCGTGGCTTGGATCACGCTTTGGAGGACGCATGACCCGACCTTCGCCTGTCCGAGCCCATTGGGTAGTTACAGCGATGAGACAAGATCGTAATTGGATATCACAAAAAAGGGGGTAAAAAATGTTATTGTCATGGTCATTTCAGATTGAGCCGACATGCAGCGTTTACCGTGAATCTAGTCTGCGAGAACACGGGAACATTTTCTTTACATTTAAATCAAGCTACAACGCGGATCTTTCACAATACAAATTTAATCCAGCCTTAAGACTCTATGGTCTCCATCCATCCCTTCTGCCCTCTCTGACTATTAAATCAGACTGTCACTGGTCTGCTGACTGTCTGACAATCATTCTCAATGGTACAGTAAACAACTACACCCTCATTCCTCTCAGAAACAAAGCCCAAAATCATCTTTATAACAAATCATTTCAGGGAAGTGTTTTCCCCCCAACACTAGTGCAAAGTTAGCTGAACTGAGCTACTTGGAAGAAGAGATACTGAGCTGAGATTCCCCCCCTCCTTCCTTCCTTGTCCTCTCTCACCAATCATGTCTGCCGCAGCTTCAGGAGTATGTTGATCAGTCGCTCCTTCCGGACCTCCCTCCAGCCCTCCTCTTCCTCCTCCACCTGTTTTTTCTCCTCTTGTCTGTTCTCAGTGAGCTGTGGTGGGGGTAGATGCGACATCAGGAGTTAGTTATAAGAATTAGTGAGGAGAACACTCAGAGGGGAGCACTCAGGGGAGAACACTCAGGGGAGAACACTCAGGGGAGAACACTCAGGGGAGAACACTCAGGGGAGAGCACTCAGGGGAGAGCACTCAGGGGAGAACACTCAGGGGAGAACACTCAGGGAGAACACTCAGGGGAGAACACTCAGGGGAGAACACTCAGGGGAGAACACTCAGGGGAGAACACTCAGAGGAGAACACTCAGAGGAGTACACTCAGGGGAGAACACTCAGGGTAGAACACTCAGAGGGGGGCACTCACATGGGGCGTGGTGCTGAGGAGGTTATGGGGGCACTGGGGATCACGAAGGGGCTCACTAGTCCACACAACCTTCTTCACCGCCATTTGTTGACCTAAAGGGAGGGGAAAGAACCTTAGTGCCCATGGATGGTATTTTGTGTGTGTGTGTGGTGTGGAAATATATATATATATACAGTAGATGCCCTTAAAATTCCCTTATGAGTGTCTGTTCTTTGCTGGAGACTGTTTGATGGAAATACATTTTGGTTGATAGTTTATGGGGAAAGCTGAACCTAGCTGGATGTTCTTGGCCGGCAGTGAAGAGATGACAGAAATGGGAAAGCACTTATTTCTGTGGTTGGAAAACTGCTGTGTGTGTAATGCTGAATATGATATGGCTCAATAAATACTGTAAAACAGAGAGCTAAACTGAGCACTGAGATGAACACACACACATCTATGTCCATGTAAACATACACTCAGTACAATACTAGTGTAAATGAACACATTTAAAATAAAGCACACACACACACCTACAAAAACTTAAACTAACACACACACTTGCTTCATGGACCTGACATGATGTGGCTGTTGTTGTCTCCAGTAGCTATATAGCTGGAAACTCCTCCTCCATCTTTCTTTCGTTCCCCCTCTCTCCCCCTCCTCAGGCGTATCTGTCTGTCTCTGACCCTCTCCCAGTTCCTCAAAAGGAACACGCGGTGCTTCAGGATGAACACCCTGACAATCAAACAAATACATAAATAAGATCATTATTTTGAGAAATGCACACAAACTACTAGTCTGTACGTCCATGTGTATTGACATGGCGGGTTGTCTTCTGTCTTTACCTGTCACTGGTGGTCATAGGCTCCATGTCCAGGTAGGGAAACATCTTCCTACTGGGACTGGAACACTCCTCCTGGGGAGAGGGAGGGAGGGACACCCCTGTCTGGTGACTGGACAGGCTCTTCTCTTTTGGTTGGTCTGGGAGGAAAACAAAGACAGACAGAGAGAAAATGAGGCATGGACCCCTCCACACAGACTGAACACTTTCAACGTGTCACTGCAACAGTGGGATGTCCCCCCCCCCCAACCAAGTAGGGTGATAAGTCATGTTGAAGTCAAGTATTGATGTACACACTACAGTATAAACGTTGTGTACGGTATGCACCGCATGCAAATACAGGACTTTAGGGTACTCTGTGACATTAGGGTACTCACAGGATGAGATCTCTCTGGTCAGAGGAACATCTGGCTCTTTGTGGAGCTGGAACACACAGAGATATGGTCATTCAAGTGAGTGAGTTTATTCTGTGTGTGTGTGTTTGTGCATTGTGTATAGTGTGTGTGTGTGTGTTTTGTGCATTGTGTATAGTGTGTGTGTGTGTGTGTGTGTGTTTGTGCATTGTGTATAGTGTGTGTTGTGTGTGTTTGTGCATTGTGTATAGTGTGTGTGTGTGTGTGTGTGTCTGTTTGTGCATTGTGTATAGTGTGTGTGTGTGTGTTTGTGCATTGTGTATAGTGTGTGTGTTTTGTGCATTGTGTATAGTGTGTGCTACACACCTGGTTGTGCCTGAAGAGCCACATGACGTCAAAGGGCAACTGAAAGTCAATACGTCTCATTCTTAAGTACTTCCCTGTGAGAGATGGGGGGTGTTAAAAACCTGACACACACAATCTCTCTCTCTCACACACACACACACACACACACACACACACACACACACACACACACACACACACACACACACACACACACACACACACACACACACACACACACACACACACACACACACACACACACACACACACACACACACACACACACACACACACACACACACACACACACACACTTCTTTCTGTTAGGTGACCTAAACTGGGATATGCTTAACACCCCAACAGTCCTACAATCTAAGCTAGATGCCCTCAATCTCACACAAATGATAAAGGAACCCACCAGGTACAACCCTAAATCCAAAAACATGGGTACCCTCATCTTGCCCTCCTAATACACCTCTGCTGTTTTCAATCAGGATCGCAGCGATAACTGCCTCATTGCCTGCATCCGCTATGGGTCCACAGTCAAACGACCACCCCTCATCACTGTCAAACGCTCCCTAAAACACTTCTGCAAGCAGGCCTTTCTAATCGACCTGGCCCGGGTATCCTGGAAGGATATTGACCTCATCCCGTCAGTAGAGAATGCCTGGTTGTTCTTTAGAAGTCATTTCCTCACCATCTTAAATAAACATGCCCCTTTCAAAAACTGTAGAACTAAGAACAGATAAAGCCCTTGGTTCACTCCAGACCTGACTGCCCTTGACCAGTACAAAAACATCCTGTGGCGGCCTGTACTAGATTTGAATAGTCTCCGCGATATGCAACTTTTCAGGGAAGTCAAAAAACCAATACACGCAGTCAGTTAGGAAAGCAAAGGCTAGATTTTTCCAACAGAAATTTGCATCCTGTAGCTCTAAGTGCAAAACGTTCTGGGACACTGTAAAGTCCATGGAGAATAAGAGCACCTCCTCCCAGCTGCCCACTGCACTGAGGCTAGGCAACACTGTCACCACTGATACTTTTTTTGCTCTTTTGCACACCAGTATTTCTACTTGCACATCATCATCTGCATATCTATCACACCAGTGTTAATTTGCAAAATTGTAATTACTTCACTACTATGGCCTATTTATTGCCTTACCTCCTCACGCCATTTGCACACACTGTATATATAATTTATTTATATTGTGTTATTGACTGTATGTTTGTTTATGTGTAACTCTGTGTTGTTGTCTGTGTTGCACTGCTTTGCTTTATCTTGGCCAGGTCTCAGTTGTAAATGAGAACTTGTTCTCAACTGGCCTACCTGGTTAAATAAAGGTGAAATAATTTAAAAATAAATAAACTCACTCACCAACATGTATGGGAGCAGGCAGGAGGCTGTAGTCTTGTTGTCCTGGTGTATATTCCAGTCTCTCTCTGTTCAGCTGGTTCTGAGAGGAGGGACTGGGGAAGAGACACATTTACACAATTAAATTAATAGAATACACACCTTTTGTGAAATCAATTCTGAGTATGTGAAGTTAGTTTGTATGAACAGGTGCATGATAACTCACTCTGTAGTTTTGTAGTCATCTGAGTAGAGCCCCGCTCTCTGAAACCTCTTCCTAGGCAGCTGGTCAGCTCCCTTATCTGATTGGCTGGCCGGGGTTAGGGATGGTGTTTGGGTTAGCTCTGATTGGCCTGTGCATATGGAGGGGGGTGTGGGTGACTGGCTCACCTTCACCAGAACTAAGAGGAAGGAATAAAGTGAGAGAGCGAGAGATAGGATAGAGAGAAAGAAAAAGAGAGAGAAAGGGCACTGGCTTAGCACACAGTGCTGTCAACCATGTGTTAATATACGTTGTCTGTGTGAAGTATTAAGTCTTCAGGGCACATCTAGCAGCTAGTTGCAGGGTATGTAAAATAGCATGCCTTTTCTAGACTTTCTCAGTAACGCTTTGATCGCTGTGGGAGTGAAATGTTGTTGCGTTAAACTTTGCGACCATCTGCGAGGGCACTCACTGGGTCAGTTGGGATAAGGGTGAGTTCTGACGGTTTACCTTTGGAGACAGGATGGATGCTCAACCTCCTCTTTCTCAATGTGCCTCCTCTTCCGTCTTCTCCTCCTCTGGCTCTGAATCACAGCTTCAATCACCTCTTGTACTGAATCTCCTCCTCCTCTTCCTCTGTTTCTGTCTCTGTTCTGGTCGTCCGTCTCAGTTGGAGGGTTTGGTTGGCTTGTAGGAGAGAGGAAGGGGGAGACCAAAGGGGAGGCTAGAGGGTTCTTCCTGGGTCGTCCAGGCCCTCTCTTAGCCCCAAAACGTTGACTGGTTCTCAGCCACTTCAGTTGCCTTCTGCTCAGGTCATAGTGTGGGTCTTGAGTCCAGAGAGAAGTCAGTGGCGCAAGGACAGGGAGCGAGAGAGAGAGATGAGAGAGAGGTGGGAGACAGAGGGAGGAGAAAGGGAATGATTGGGAAATAAAGAGAGGGGAAGAAGAGAGAGAGAGGTGTATATGTATCAGTAACTGAAACAGCAGCAGATGGGGTGACTCTACACTTCCTTTGCACTGCTGCCTGGTATTCCCCTCAAATCATATACTCCCCTTCTGGGAATCACAACAAGCAGAGTCAAGCACGCACGCACACACACACACACACACACACCAGAGGAGGCTGGTGGAATGAGCTTTAGGAGGACGGGCTCATTGTAGTGGCTGGAATAGAATCATTGGAACAGAGTCAATCTTTCCATGTATTTGATGTGTTTGGTACCATTCCACTGATTCCATTCCAGGCATTACAAAGAGCCCGTCCACCTATATCTCCTCCCACAAGCCCCCTCTGGTGTATACACACACACACAGGCAAACACCACACACACAAATCATACATTAGAATGTGTGTGCTGGGCTGTGTGTGTGTGTTCTCAGTCACATATGTGTCTGGTTAGATGATGTGCAACTCTCTACCTCCCTCACTATCCTCCCTCACTATCAGTCCCCCGCCATCCTACTATCCATCACTTCTCCTCAAGTATCTCCTTTCTTCCCATATTTCCAAAATTCCCCAACACTAACACTGACTGAGCAGACTTTCCTTCTAGGGTTTTTCCACCCAGGCAGTGTACAGGACAGTATGTTGACCAGCCAGCCAGGCAGTGTACAGTATAGTATGTTGGCCAGCCAGCCATCCAGGCAGTGTACAGTACAGTATAGTATGACCAGCCAGCCAGGCAGTGTACAGTATAGTATGTTGGCCAGCCAGCCAGGCAGTGTACAGTATAGTATGTTGGCCAGCCAGCCATCCAGCCAGTGTACAGTACAGTATGTTGACCAGGCAGCCAGGCAGTGTACAGTATAGTATGTTGGCCAGCCAGCCAGGCAGTGTACAGTACAGTATGTTGACCAGGCAGCCAGGCAGTGTACAGTATAGTATGTTGGCCAGCCAGCCAGCCAGGCAGTCCAGCCAGTGTACAGTACAGTATGTTGACCAGCCAGCCAGGCAGTGTACAGTATAGTATGTTGGCCAGCCAGCCATCCAGCCAGTGTACAGTACAGTATGTTGACCAGGCAGCCAGGCAGTGTACAGTATAGTATGTTGGCCAGCCAGCCAGGCAGTGTACAGTACAGTATCTTGACCAGCCAGGCAGGCAGTGTACAGTATAGTATGTTGACTAGCCAGCCAGGCAGTGTACAGTATAGTATGTTGACCAGCCAGCCAGCCAGTCAGGCAGTGTACAGTATAGTATGTTGACTAGCCAGCCAGGCAGTGTACAGTACAGTATGTTGACCAGGCAGCCAGGCAGTGTACAGTACAGTATGTTGGCCAGCCAGCCAGCCAGTGTACAGTATAGTATGTTGGCCAGCCAGCCATCCAGCCAGTGTACAGTACAGTATGTTGACCAGGCAGCCAGGCAGTGTACAGTACAGTATGTTGACCAGGCAGCCAGGCAGTGTACAGTACAGTATGTTGACCAGCCAGCCAGCCAGTGTACAGTATAGTATGTTGGCCAGCCAGCCATCCAGCCAGTGTACAGTACAGTATGTTGACCAGGCAGCCAGGCAGTGTACAGTATAGTATGTTGGCCAGCCAGCCAGGCAGTGTACAGTACAGTATCTTGACCAGCCAGGCAGGCAGTGTACAGTATAGTATGTTGACTAGCCAGCCAGGCAGTGTACAGTATAGTATGTTGACCAGCCAGCCAGCCAGTCAGGCCAGTGTACAGTATAGTATGTTGACTAGCCAGCCAGGCAGTGTACAGTACAGTATGTTGACCAGGCAGCCAGGCAGTGTACAGTACAGTATGTTGGCCAGCCAGCCAGGCAGTGTACAGTACAGTATGTTGACCAGCCAGCCAGGCAGTATACAGTACAGTATGTTGACCAGCCAGCCAGGCAGTGTACAGTACAGTATGTTGACCAGCCAGCCAGTGTACAGTACAGTATGTTGACCAGCCAGCCAGGCAGTGTACAGTATAGCATGTTGGCCAGCCAGGCAGTGTACAGTACAGTATGTTGACCAGCCAGCCAGCCATCCAGCCAGCGTACAGTACAGTATGTTGACCAGCCAGCCAGCCAGGCAGTGTACAGTACAGTATGTTGACCAGCCAGCCAGCCAGCCAGGCAGTGTACAGTACAGCATGTTGACCAGCCAGCCAGCCAGGCAGTGTACAGTACAGTATGTTGGCCAGCCAGCCTGGCAGTGTACAGTATAGTATGTTGACCAGCCAGGCAGTGTACAGTATAGTATGTTGGCCAGCCAGCCAGCCAGGCAGTGTACAGTACAGTATGTTGGCCAGCCAGCCAGCCAGGCAGTGTACAGAACAGTATGTTGTGGCCATGTTGACCAGCCAGCCAGCCAGCCAGCCAGGCAGTGTATAGTACAGTATGTTGGCCAGCCAGCCAGCCAGGCAGTGTACAGTATAGTATGTTGGCCAGCCAGCCAGCCAGGCAGTGTACAGTATAGTATGTTGACCAGCCAGCCAGGCAGTATACAGTACAGTATGTTGAGCAGCCAGCCAGGCAGTGTACAGTACAGTATGTTGGCCAGCCAGCCAGGCAGTGTACAGTATAGTATGTTGGCCAGCCAGGCAGTGTACAGTATAGTATGTTGACCAGCCAGCCAGGCAGTATACAGTACAGTATGTTGACCAGCCAGCCAGGCAGTGTACAGTATGTTGGCCAGCCAGCCAGGCAGTGTACAGTACAGTATGTTGACCAGCCAGCCAGGCAGGCAGTGTACAGTATAGTATGTTGACCAGCCAGCCAGGCAGTGTACAGTACAGTATGTTGACCAGCCCAGCCAGCCAGCCAGCCAGCAGTGTACAGTACAGTATGTTGACCAGCCAGCCAGCCAGCCAGCCAGCCAGGCAGTGCAGTACAGTGTTGACCAGCCACAGTACAGCAGTGTACAGTACAGTATGTTGACCAGCCAGCCAGGCCTGTACAGTACAGTATGTTGGCCAGCCAGCCAGGCAGTGTACAGTACAGTATGTTGACCAGCCAGCCAGGCAGTGTACAGTACAGTATGTTGGCCAGCCAGCCAGCCAGCCAGCCAGGCAGTGTACAGTACAGTATGTTGGCCAGCCAGCCAGGCAGTGTACAGTATAGTATGTTGGCCAGCCAGCCAGCCAGGCAGTGTACAGTACAGCATGTTGACCAGCCAGCCAGCCAGGCAGTGTACAGTATAGTATGTTGGCCAGCTAGGCAGTGTACAGTATAGTATGTTGACCAGCCAGCCAGGCAGTGTACAGTACAGTATGTTGACCAGCCAGCCAGCCAGGCAGTGTACCAGTGTAGCAGTACAGTATGTTGACCAGCCAGCCAGGCAGTGTACAGTACAGTATGTTGACCCCAGCCAGCCAGCCAGCCAGCCAGCCAGGCAGTGTACAGTACCAGTATGTTGGCCAGCAGTGTACAGTACAGTATGTTGGCCAGCCAGCCAGCCAGGCAGTGTACAGTATAGTATGTTGGCCAGCCAGCCAGCCAGGCAGTGTACAGTACAGCATGTTGACCAGCCAGCCAGCCAGGCAGTGTACAGTATAGTATGTTGGCCAGCCAGCCAGCCAGGCAGTGTACAGTACAGTATGTTGACCAGCCAGCCAGGCAGTGTACAGTACAGTATGTTGACCAGCCAGCCAGCCAGCCAGCCAGTGTACAGTACAGTATGTTGACCAGCCAGCCAGGCAGTGTACAGTACAGTATGTTGACCAGCCAGCCAGGCAGTGTACAGTACAGTATGTTGACCAGCCAGGCAGGCAGTGTACAGTATAGTATGTTGACCAGCCAGCCAGGCAGTGTACAGTACAGTATGTTGACCAGCCAGCCAGCCAGCCAGCCATCCAGCCAGTGTACAGTACAGTATGTTGACCAGCCAGCCAGGCAGTGTACAGTACAGTATGTTGGCCAGCCAGCCAGGCAGTGTACAGTATAGTATGTTGGCCAGCCAGCCAGCCAGGCAGTGTACAGTACAGCATGTTGACCAGCCAGCCAGCCAGGCAGTGTACAGTATAGTATGTTGACCAGCCAGCCAGGCAGTGTACAGTACAGTATGTTGACCAGCCAGCCAGCCAGTGTACAGTACAGTATGTTGACCAGCCAGCCAGCCAGCCAGGCAGTGTACAGTACAGTATGTTGACCAGCCAGCCAGGCAGTGTACAGTACAGTATGTTGGCCAGCCAGCCAGGCAGTGTACAGTACAGTATGTTGACAAGCCAGGCAGGCAGTGTACAGTATAGTATGTTGACCAGCCAGCCAGGCAGTGTACAGTACAGTATGTTGACCAGCCAGCCAGCCAGCCAGCCAGCCAGTGTACAGTACAGTATGTTGACCAGCCAGCCAGGCAGTGTACAGTACAGTATGTTGACCAGCCAGCCAGGCCTTGTACAGTACATTATGTTGGCCAGCCAGCCAGGCAGTGTACAGTACAGTATGTTGACCAGCCAGCCAGGCAGTGTACAGTACAGTATGTTGGCCAGCCAGCCAGCCAGCCAGCCAGGCAGTGTACAGTACAGTATGTTGGCCAGCCAGCCAGCCAGGCAGTGTACAGTATAGTATGTTGGCCAGCCAGCCAGCCAGGCAGTGTACAGTACAGCATGTTGACCAGCCAGCCAGCCAGGCAGTGTACAGTATAGTATGTTGGCCAGCCAGCCAGCCAGGCAGTGTACAGTACAGTATGTTGACAAGCCAGCCAGGCAGTGTACAGTACAGTATGTTGACCAGCCAGCCAGGCAGTGTACAGTACAGTATGTTGACCAGCCAGGCAGGCAGTGTACAGTATAGTATGTTGACCAGCCAGCCAGGCAGTGTACAGTACAGTATGTTGACCAGCCAGCCAGCCAGCCATCCAGCCAGTGTACAGTACAGTATGTTGACCAGCCAGCCAGGCAGTGTACAGTACAGTATGTTGGCCAGCCAGCCAGCCAGGCAGTGTACAGTATAGTATGTTGGCCAGCCAGCCAGCCAGCCAGGCAGTGTACAGTACAGCATGTTGACCAGCCAGCCAGCCAGGCAGTGTACAGTATAGTATGTTGACCAGCCAGCCAGGCAGTGTACAGTACAGTATGTTGACCAGCCAGCCAGCCAGTGTACAGTACAGTATGTTGACCAGCCAGCCAGCCAGCCAGGCAGTGTACAGTACAGTATGTTGACCAGCCAGCCAGGCAGTGTACAGTACAGTATGTTGACCAGCCAGCCAGGCAGTGTACAGTACAGTATGTTGGCCAGCCAGCCAGGCAGTGTACAGTACAGTATGTTGACAAGCCAGGCAGGCAGTGTACAGTATAGTATGTTGACCAGCCAGCCAGGCAGTGTACAGTACAGTATGTTGACCAGCCAGCCAGCCAGCCATCCAGCCAGTGTACAGTACAGTATGTTGACCAGCCAGCCAGCCAGGCAGTGTACAGTACAGTATGTTGCCCAGCCAGCCAGGCAGTGTAAAGTACAGCATGTTGACCAGCCAGCCAGGCAGTGTACAGTACAGCATGTTGACCAGCCAGCCAGCCAGGCAGTGTACAGTATAGTATGTTGACCAGCCAGCCAGGCAGTGTACAGTACAGTATGTTGACCAGCCAGCCAGCCAGTGTACAGTACAGTATGTTGACCAGCCAGCCAGCCAGGCAGTGTACAGTACAGTATGTTGACCAGCCAGCCAGGCAGTGTACAGTACAGTATGTTGACCAGCCAGCCAGGCAGTGTACAGTACAGTATGTTGGCCAGCCAGCCAGGCAGTGTACAGTACAGTATGTTGACAAGCCAGGCAGGCAGTGTACAGTATAGTATGTTGACCAGCCAGCCAGGCAGTGTACAGTACAGTATGTTGACCAGCCAGCCAGCCAGCCAGCCATCCAGCCAGTGTACAGTACAGTATGTTGACCAGCCAGCCAGCCAGGCAGTGTACAGTACAGTATGTTGCCCAGCCAGCCAGCCAGGCAGTGTAAAGTACAGCATGTTGACCAGCCAGCCAGCCAGGCAATGTACAGTATAGTATGTTGACCAGCCAGCCAGGCAGTGTACAGTATAGTATGTTGGCCAGCCAGCCAGCCAGGCAGTGTACAGTATAGTATGTTGACCAGCCAGCCAGGCAGTGTACAGTACAGTATGTTGACCAGCCAGCCAGGCAGTGTACAGTACAGTATGTTGGCCAGCCAGCCAGCCAGGCAGTGTACAGTATAGTATGTTGACCAGCCAGCCAGGCAGTATACAGTACAGTATGTTGACCAGCCAGCCAGGCAGTGTACAGTACAGTATGTTGGCCAGCCAGCCAGGCAGTGTACAGTACAGTATGTTGACCAGCCAGCCAGGCAGTGTACAGTACAGTATGTTGACCAGCCAGCCAGCCAGCCAGCCAGCCAGCCAGCCAGCCAGCCAGCCAGCGTACAGTATAGTATGTTGACCAGCCAGGCAGGCAGTGTACAGTATGTTGGCCATGCAGGCAGCCAGACAGACAGTGTACAGTACATTGTTGACCATGCAGGCAGCCAGCCAGACAGTGTACAGTATATGTTGACCAGCCAGCAGGCAGCCAGCCAGACAGTGTACAGTACATTGTTGCCATGCAGGCAGCCAGCCAGACAGTGTACAGTATGTATGGACCATGCAGGCAGCCAGACAGACAGTGTACAGTACATTGTTGACCATGCAGGCAGCCAGCCAGACAGTGTACAGTATATGTTGGCCATGCAGGCAGCCAGCCAGACAGTGTACAGTACAGTATGTTGGCCATGCAGGCAGCCAGACAGACAGTGTACAGTACAGTATGTTGACCAGCAGGCAGCCAGCCAGACAGTGTACAGTACATTGTTGCCATGCAGGCAGCCAGCCAGACAGTGTACAGTACAGTTGGCCATGCAGCCAGCCAGACAGTGTACAGTATGTTGGCCATGCAGGCAGCCAGACCAGACAGTGTACAGTACATTGGCCATGCAGGCAGCCAGCCAGACAGTGTACAGTACATATGTTGCCATGCAGGCAGCCAGACAGACAGTGTACAGTACATTGGCCATGCAGGCAGCCAGACAGACAGTGTACAGTACATTGGCCATGCAGGCAGCCAGCCAGACAGTGTACAGTATGTTGGCCATGCAGGCAGCCAGACAGACAGTGTACAGTACAGTATGTTGCCATGCAGGCAGCCAGACAGACAGTGTACAGTACATTGGCCATGCAGGCAGCCAGACAGACAGTGTACAGTACATTGGCCATGCAGGCAGCCAGACAGACAGTGTACAGTACATTGGCCATGCAGGCAGCCAGACAGACAGTGTACAGTATGTTGGTTGGCCAGCCAGCCAGGCAGTATGCAGGCAGCCAGACAGACAGTGTACAGTACATTGGCCATGCAGGCAGCCAGCCAGACAGTGTACAGTATGTTGGCCAGCCAGGCAGTGCAGGCAGGCAGACAGACAGTGTACAGTACATTGTTGCCATGCAGGCAGCCAGCCAGACAGTGTACAGTATGTTGGCCATGCAGGCAGCCAGACAGACAGTGTACAGTACATTGGCCATGCAGGCAGCCAGCCAGACAGTGTACAGTATGTTGGCCATGCAGGCAGCCAGCCAGACAGTGTACAGTATGTTGGCCATGCAGGCAGCCAGACAGACAGTGTACAGTACATTGGCCATGCAGGCAGCCAGCCAGACAGTGTACAGTACATTGTTGCCATGCAGGCAGCCAGACAGACAGTGTACAGTACATTGGCCATGCAGGCAGCCAGACAGACAGTGTACAGTACATTGGCCAGCCAGCAGGCAGCCAGACAGACAGTGTACAGTACAGTTGGCCATGCAGGCAGCCAGACAGACAGTGTACAGTACATTGGCCATGCAGGCAGCCAGCCAGACAGTGTACAGTATGTTGGCCATGCAGGCAGCCAGACAGACAGTGTACAGTACATTGGCCATGCAGGCAGCCAGCCAGACAGTGTACAGTATGTTGGCCATGCAGGCAGCCAGACAGACAGTGTACAGTACATTGGCCATGCAGGCAGCCAGCCAGACAGTGTACAGTATATTGGCCATGCAGGCAGCCAGCCAGACAGTGTACAGTACATTGGCCATGCAGCCAGCCAGACAGACAGTGTACAGTACATTGGCCATGCAGGCAGCCAGCCAGACAGTGTACAGTACATTGGCCATGCAGGCAGCCAGCCAGACAGTGTACAGTACATTAGCCATGCAGCCAGCCAGACAGTGTACAGTATGTTGGCCATGCATGCAGCCAGACAGACAGTGTACAGTACATTGGCCATGCAGGCAGCCAGACAGACAGTGTACAGTACATTGGCCATGCAGGCAGCCAGCCAGACAGTGTACAGTACATTGGCCATGCAGGCAGCCAGACAGACAGTGTACAGTACATTGGCCATGCAGGCAGCCAGCCAGACAGTGTACAGTACATTGGCCATGCAGGCAGCCAGCCAGACAGTGTACAGTACATTGGCCATGCAGCCAGCCAGACAGTGTACAGTATGTTGGCCATGCAGGCAGCCAGACAGACAGTGTACAGTACATTGGCCATGCAGGCAGCCAGCCAGACAGTGTACAGTACATTGGCCATGCAGGCAGCCAGCCAGACAGTGTACAGTAGCCATTGGCCATGCAGGCAGCCAGACAGACAGTGTACAGTACATTGGCCATGCAGGCAGCCAGACAGACAGTGTACAGTACATTGGCCATGCAGGCAGCCAGACAGACAGTGTACAGTACATTGGCCATGCAGGCAGCCAGCCAGACAGTGTACAGTACATTGGCCATGCAGGCAGCCAGCCAGACAGTGTACAGTACATTGGCCATGCAGGCAGCCAGACAGACAGTGTACAGTACATTGGCCATGCAGGCAGCCAGACAGACAGTGTACAGTACATTGGCCATGCAGGCAGCCAGACAGACAGTGTACAGTACATTGGCCATGCAGGCAGACAGCCAGACAGTGTACAGTACATATGTTGCCATGCAGGCAGCCAGACAGACAGTGTACAGTACATTGGCCATGCAGGCAGCCAGACAGACAGTGTAGCCAGTACAGTACATTGGCCATGCAGGCAGCCAGACAGACAGTGTTGACAGTACAGCCTTGGCCATGCAGGCAGCCAGCCAGACAGTGTACAGTATGTTGGCCATGCAGGCAGCCAGACAGACAGTGTACAGTACATTGGCCATGCAGGCAGCCAGCCAGACAGTGTACAGTACATTGGCCATGCAGGCAGCCAGACAGACAGTGTACAGTACATTGGCCATGCAGGCAGCCAGACAGACAGTGTACAGTACATTGGCCATGCAGGCAGCCAGACAGACAGTGTACAGTACATTGGCCATGCAGGCAGCCAGACAGACAGTGTACAGTACATTGGCCATGCAGGCAATGACACATGAACAGGACTATACATAGAGACTGGTGGTTAACTAAACTGTGTTCTGCTCATAGCTTCATAGCCCAGGGCTCAAACAGCACAGCAGGCAGTGTACAGTACAGTTGTTGACAACCAGAGACATTTCTAAGATCTCTGGCAGATGGGACTGGAAGGGTTATTAACAGACTGTGAGAATGAACCAATAAATGAGGGGAAAATAATGTGTGTGTACGTGTGTGAGTGTACTGCCCCCAGTCCCCCTCTCCTGCGTGCGTGTGTGAGTGTACTGCCCCCAGTCCCCCTCTCCTGCGTGCGTGTGTGAGTGTACTGCCCCCAGTCCCCTCTCCTGCGTGCGTGTGTGAGTATGTTGACCAGCCCCCAGTCCCCCTCTCCTGCGTGCGTGTGTGAGTGTACTGCACCCAGTCCCCCTCTCCTGCGTGCGTGTGTGAGTGTACTGCCCCCAGTCCCCCCAGCTGCGTGCGTGTGTGAGTGTACTGCCCCCAGTCCCCCTCTCCAGCGTGCGTGTGTGAGTGTACTGCCCCCAGTCCCCCTCTCCTGCGTGTGTGTGTGAGTGTACTGCCCCCAGTCCCCCTCTCCTGCGTGCGTGTGTGAGTGTACTGCCCCCAGCCCCCAGTCTCCTGCGTGCGTGTGTGAGTGTACTGCCCCCAGTCCCCCTCTCCTGCGTGCGTGTGTGAGTGTACTGCCCCCAGCCCCCTCTCCTGCGTGCGTGTGTGAGTGTACTGCCCCCAGCCCCCTCTCCTGCGTGCGTGTGTGAGTGTACGCGTGCGTGTGTGAGTGTACTGCCCCCAGTCCCCCTCTCCTGCGTGCGTGTGAGTGTACGCCAGGCGTGTGTGAGTGTACTGCCCCCAGTCCCCCTCTCCTGCGTGTGTGTGTGAGTGTACTGCCCCCAGTCCCCCTCTCCTGCGTGCGTGTGTGAGTGTACTGCCCCCAGCCCCCTCTCCTGCGTGCGTGTGTGAGTGTACTGCCCCAGTCCCCCTCTCCTGCGTGCGTGTGTGAGTGTACTGCCCCCAGCCCCCTCTCCTGTGTGCGTGTGTGAGTGTACTGCCCCCAGCCCCCTCTCCTGCGTGCGTGTGTGAGTGTACGCCAGTGCGTGTGTGAGTGTACTGCCCCCAGTCCCCCTCTCCTGCGTGCGTGTGTGAGTGTACTGCCCCCAGCCCCCCTCTCCTGCGTGCGTGTGTGAGCAGGCAGCCAGCCAGTGTACGCGTGCGTGTGTGAGTGTACTGCCCCCAGTCCCCTCTCCTGGCCTGCGTGCGTGTGTGAGTGTACTGCCCCCAGTCCCCCTCTCCTGCGTGCGTGTGTGAGTGTACTGCCCCCAGCCCCCTCTCCTGCGTGCGTGTGTGAGTGTACTGCCCCCAGTCCCCCTCTCCTGCGTGCGTGTGTGAGTGTACTGCCCCCAGTCCCCCTCTCCTGCGTGCGTGTGTGAGTGTACTGCCCCCAGTCCCCCTCTCCTGCGTGCGTGTGTGAGTGTACTGCCCCAGCCCCCTCTCCTGCGTGCGTGTGTGAGTGTACTGCCCCCAGTCCCCCTCTCCTGCGTGCGTGTGTGAGTGTACTGCCCCCAGTCCCCCTCTCCTGCGTGCGTGTGTGAGTGTACTGCCCCCAGTCCCCCTCTCCTGCGTGCGTGTGTGAGTGTACTGCCCCCAGTCCCCCTCTCCTGCGTGTGTGTGAGTGTACTGCCCCCAGTCCCCCTCTCCTGCGTGCGTGTGTGAGTGTACTGCCCCCAGCCCCCCTCCTGCGTGCGTGTGTGAGTGTACTGCCCCCAGTCCCCCTCTCCTGCGTGCGTGTGTGAGTGTACTGCCCCCAGCCCCCTCTCCTGCGTGCGTGTGTGAGTGTACTGCCCCCAGCCCCCTCTCCTGCGTGCGTGTGAGTGTACGCGTGCGTGTGTGAGTGTACTGCCCCCAGTCCCCCTCTCCTGCGTGCGTGTGTGAGTGTACAGTGCGTGTGTGAGTGTACTGCCCCCAGTCCCCCTCTCCTGCGTGTGTGTGTGAGTGTACTGCCCCCAGTCCCCCTCTCCTGCGTGCGTGTGTGAGTGTACTGCCCCCAGCCCCCTCTCCTGCGTGCGTGTGTGAGTGTACTGCCCCCAGTCCCCCTCTCCTGCGTGCGTGTGTGAGTGTACTGCCCCCAGTCCCCCTCTCCTGCGTGACAGTGTGTGAGTGTACTGCCCCCAGTCCCCCTCTCCTGCGTGTGTGTGTGAGTGTACTGCCCCCAGCCCCCTCTCCTGCGCGTGCGTGTGTGAGTGTACTGCCCCCAGTCCCCCTCTCCTGCGTGCGTGTGTGAGTGTACTGCCCCCAGCCCCCTCTCCTGCGTGCGTGTGTGAGTGTACTGCCCCCAGCCCCCTCTCCTGCGTGCGTGTGTGAGTGTACGCGTGCGTGTGTGAGTGTACTGCCCCAGTCCCCCTCTCCTGCGTGCGTGTGTGAGTGTACGCGTGCGTGTGTGAGTGTACTGCCCCCAGTCCCCCAGCCTGCGTGTGTGTGTGAGTGTACTGCCCCCAGTCCCCCTCTCCTGCGTGCGTGTGTGAGTGTACTGCCCCCAGCCCCCCAGACCTGCGTGCGTGTGTGAGTGTACTGCCCCCAGTCCCCCTCTCCTGCGTGCGTGTGTGAGTGTACTGCCCCCAGCCCCCTCTCCTGTGTGCGTGTGTGAGTGTACTGCCCCCAGCCCCCTCTCCTGCGTGCGTGTGTGAGTGTACGCGTGCGTGTGTGAGTGTACTGCCCCCAGTCCCCCTCTCCTGCGTGCGTGTGTGTAGTGTACTGCCCCAGCCCCCTCTCCTGCGTGCGTGTGTGAGTGTACGCGTGCGTGTGTGAGTGTACTGCCCCCAGTCCCCCTCTCCTGCGTGCGTGTGTGAGTGTACTGCCCCAGTCCCCCTCTCCTGCGTGCGTGTGTGAGTGTACTGCCCCCAGCCCCCTCTCCTGCGTGCGTGTGTGAGTGTACGCGTGCGTGTGTGAGTGTACTGCCCCCAGCCCCCTCTCCTGCGTGCGTGTGTGAGTGTACTGCCCCCAGTCCCCCTCTCCTGCGTGCGTGTGTGAGTGTACTGCCCCCAGCCCCCTCTCCTGCGTGCGTGTGTGAGTGTACGCGTGCGTGTGTGAGTGTACTGCCCCCAGTCCCCCTCTCCTGCGTGCGTGTGTGAGTGTACTGCCCCAGTCCCCCTCTCCTGCGTGCGTGTGTGAGTGTACTGCCCCCAGCCCCCTCTCCTGCGTGCGTGTGTGAGTGTACGCGTGCGTGTGTGAGTGTACTGCCCCCAGTCCCCCTCTCCTGCGTGCGTGTGTGAGTGTACTGCCCCCAGTCCCCCTCTCCTGCGTGCGTGTGTGAGTGTACTGCCCCCAGCCCCCTCTCCTGCGTGCGTGTGTGAGTGTACGCGTGCGTGTGTGAGTGTACTGCCCCCAGCCCCCTCTCCTGCGTGCGTGTGTGAGTGTACGCGTGCGTGTGTGAGTGTACTGCCCCCAGCCCCCCTCTCCTGCGTGCGTGTGTGAGTGTACGCGTGCGTGTGTGAGTGTACTGCCCCCAGTCCCCCTCTCCTGCGTGTGTGTGTGAGTGTACGCGTGCGTGTGTGAGTGTACTGCCCCCAGTCCCCCTCTCCTGCGTGTGTGTGTGAGTGTACGCGTGCCCCCAGAGTGTACTGCCCCCAGTCCCCCTCTCCTGCGTGCGTGTGTGAGTGTACGCGTGCGTGTGTGAGTGTACTGCCCCAGCCCCCTCTCCTGCGTGCGTGTGTGAGTGTACGCGTGCGTGTGTGAGTGTACTGCCCCCAGTCCCCCTCTCCTGCGTGTGTGTGTGAGTGTACGCGTGCGTGTGTGAGTGTACTGCCCCCAGTCCCCCTCTCCTGCGTGTGTGTGTGAGTGTACGCGTGCGTGTGTGAGTGTACTGCCCCCAGTCCCCCTCTCCTGCGTGCGTGTGTGAGTGTACTGCCCCCAGTCCCCCTCTCCTGCGTGCGTGTGTGAGTGTACTGCCCCAGCCCCCTCTCCTGCGTGCGTGTGTGAGTGTACGCGTGCGTGTGTGTGAGTGTACTGCCCCCAGTCCCCCTCTCCTGCGTGCGTGTGTGAGTGTACTGCCCCCAGTCCCCCTCTCCTGCGTGCGTGTGTGAGTGTACTGCCCCCAGCCCCCTCTCCTGCGTGCGTGTGTGAGTGTACGCGTGCGTGTGTGAGTGTACTGCCCCAGCCCCCTCTCCTGCGTGCGTGTGTGAGTGTACGCGTGCGTGTGTGTGTGAGTGTACTGCCCCCAGCCCCCTCTCCTGCGTGCGTGTGAGTGTACGCGTGCGTGCGTGTGAGTGTACTGCCCCCAGTCCCCCTCTCCTGCGTGTGTGTGTGAGTGTACGCGTGCGTGTGTGAGTGTACTGCCCCCAGTCCCCCTCTCCTGCGTGTGTGTGTGAGTGTACGCGTGCGTGTGTGAGTGTACTGCCCCCAGTCCCCCTCTCCTGCGTGCGTGTGTGAGTGTACGCGTGCGTGTGTGAGTGTACTGCCCCCAGCCCCCCTCTCCTGCGTGCGTGTGTGAGTGTACGCGTGCGTGTGTGAGTGTACTGCCCCCAGTCCCCCTCTCCTGCGTGTGTGTGTGAGTGTACGCGTGCGTGTGTGAGTGTACTGCCCCCAGTCCCCCTCTCCTGCGTGTGTGTGTGAGTGTACGCGTGCGTGTGTGAGTGTACTGCCCCCAGTCCCCTCTCCTGCGTGCGTGTGTGAGTGTACTGCCCCCAGTCCCCCTCTCCTGCGTGCGTGTGTGAGTGTACTGCCCCCAGCCCCCTCTCCTGCGTGCGTGTGTGAGTGTACGCGTGCGTGTGTGAGTGTACTGCCCCCAGTCCCCCTCTCCTGCGTGCGTGTGTGAGTGTACTGCCCCCAGTCCCCCTCTCCTGCGTGCGTGTGTGAGTGTACTGCCCCCAGCCCCCTCTCCTGCGTGCGTGTGTGAGTGTACGCGTGCGTGTGTGAGTGTACTGCCCCCCCAGCCCCCTCTCCTGCGTGCGTGTGTGAGTGTACGCGTGCGTGTGTGAGTGTACTGCCCCCAGCCCCCTCTCCTGCGTGTGTGTGTGAGTGTACGCGTGCGTGTGTGAGTGTACTGCCCCCAGTCCCCCTCTCCTGCGTGTGTGTGTGAGTGTACGCGTGCGTGTGTGAGTGTACTGCCCCCAGTCCCCCTCTCCTGCGTGTGTGTGTGAGTGTACGCGTGCGTGTGTGAGTGTACTGCCCCCAGTCCCCCTCTCCTGCGTGCGTGTGTGAGTGTACGCGTGCGTGTGTGAGTGTACTGCCCCCAGCCCCCTCTCCTGCGTGTGTGTGTGAGTGTACGCGTGCGTGTGTGAGTGTACTGCCCCCAGTCCCCCTCCTGCGTGCGTGTGTGAGTGTACGCGTGCGTGTGTGTGTGAGTGTACTGCCCCCAGTCCCCCTCTCCTGCGTGTGTGTGTGAGTGTACGCGTGCGTGTGTGAGTGTACTGCCCCCAGTCCCCTCTCCTGCGTGTGTGTGTGAGTGTACGCGTGCGTGTGTGAGTGTACTGCCCCCAGTCCCCCTCTCCTGCGTGTGTGTGTGAGTGTACGCGTGCGTGTGTGAGTGTACTGCCCCCAGTCCCCCTCTCCTGCGTGTGTGTGTGAGTGTACTGCCCCCAGTCCCCCTCTCCTGCGTGTGTGTGTGAGTGTACGCGTGCGTGTGTGAGTGTACTGCCCCCAGTCCCCCTCTCCTGCGTGTGTGTGTGAGTGTACGCGTGCGTGTGTGAGTGTACTGCCCCCAGTCCCCCTCTCCTGCGTGTGTGTGTGAGTGTACGCGTGCGTGTGTGAGTGTACTGCCCCCAGTCCCCCTCTCCTGCGTGTGTGTGTGAGTGTGTACTGCCCCCAGTCCCCCTCTCCTGCGTGTGTGTGTGAGTGTACGCGTGCGTGTGTGAGTGTACTGCCCCCAGTCCCCCTCTCCTGCGTGTGTGTGTGAGTGTACGCGTGCGTGTGTGAGTGTACTGCCCCCAGTCCCCCTCTCCTGCGTGTGTGTGTGAGTGTACGCGTGCGTGTGTGAGTGTACTGCCCCCAGTCCCCCTCTCCTGCGTGTGTGTGTGAGTGTAC
Organism: Oncorhynchus gorbuscha; assembly: GCF_021184085.1. Classification (NCBI taxonomy): domain Eukaryota; kingdom Metazoa; phylum Chordata; class Actinopteri; order Salmoniformes; family Salmonidae; genus Oncorhynchus; species Oncorhynchus gorbuscha. The sequence goes on from NC_060191.1 coordinate 3,464,806, forward strand.
GCGTGCGTGTGTGAGTGTACTGCCCCAGTCCCCCTCTCCTGCGTGTGTGTGTGAGTGTACGCGTGCGTGTGTGAGTGTACTGCCCCCAGTCCCCCTCTCCTGCGTGTGTGTGTGAGTGTACGCGTGCGTGTGTGAGTGTACTGCCCCCAGTCCCCCTCTCCTGCGTGTGTGTGTGTACGCGTGCGTGTGTGAGTGTACTGCCCCCAGTCCCCCTCTCCTGCGTGTGTGTGTGAGTGTACGCGTGCGTGTGTGAGTGTACTGCCCCCAGTCCCCCTCTCCTGCGTGTGTGTGTGAGTGTACGCGTGCGTGTGTGAGTGTACTGCCCCCAGTCCCCCTCTCCTGCGTGTGTGTGTGAGTGTACGCGTGCGTGTGTGAGTGTACTGCCCCCAGTCCCCCTCTCCTGCGTGTGTGTGTGAGTGTACTGCCCCCAGTCCCCCTCTCCTGCGTGTGTGTGTGAGTGTACTGCGTGTGTGTGTGAGTGTACTGCCCCCCCAGTCCCCCTCTCCTGCGTGTGTGTGTGAGTGTACGCGTGCGTGTGTGAGTGTACTGCCCCCAGTCCCCCTCTCCTGCGTGTGTGTGTGAGTGTACGCGTGCGTGTGTGAGTGTACTGCCCCCAGTCCCCCTCTCCTGCGTGTGTGTGTGAGTGTACGCGTGCGTGTGTGAGTGTACTGCCCCCAGTCCCCCTCTCCTGCGTGTGTGTGTGAGTGTGCGTGCGTGTGTGAGTGTACTGCCCCCAGCCCCCTCTCCTGCGTGTGTGTGTGAGTGTACGCGTGCGTGTGTGAGTGTACTGCCCCCAGCACCCCTCTCCTGCGTGTGTGTGTGAGTGTACGCGTGCGTGTGTGAGTGTACTGCCCCCAGCACCCCTCTCCTGCGTGTGTGTGTGAGTGTACTGCGTGCGTGTGTGAGTGTACTGCCCCCAGTCCCCCTCTCCTGCGTGTGTGTGTGCCCCCAGCCCCCTGTACGCGTGCGTGTGTGAGTGTACTGCCCCCAGTCCCCCTCTCCTGCGTGTGTGTGTGAGTGTACGCGTGCGTGTGTGAGTGTACTGCCCCCAGCACCCCTCTCCTGCGTGTGTGTGTGAGTGTACGCGTGCGTGTGTGAGTGTACTGCCCCCAGTCCCCCTCTCCTGCGTGTGTGTGTGAGTGTACGCGTGCGTGTGTGAGTGTACTGCCCCCAGTCCCCCTCTCCTGCGTGTGTGTGTGAGTGTACGCGTGCGTGTGTGAGTGTACTGCCCCCAGTCCCCCTCTCCTGCGTGTGTGTGTGAGTGTACGCGTGCGTGTATGTGTGGAAGTTCATGTGTCATGCAGGTTCTCTGTTCAAGTCTAACTTGCTGTGGTAATAAAAAGAACAGAGACTAATTTCCTCCCCAATATCATGTCTGATGTACTGATTACATACACCTGAGAGAAGGACAGTCTACCAACCTTACTACGGTCTCTGCTATGTGAAAACCTGCTTCAATAATATTATCACTCACTCACTCACTCACTCACTCACTCACTCACTCACTCACTCACTCACTCACTCACTCACTCACTCACTCACTCACTCACTCACTCACTCCCCAGTCTCACCTGTGCCTCTGCTCTCTGTCTGTGATGGCTCCTCACTCCTCAGTGACCCGTCTTGATTCCCTGGTCTCCAATTGTCTCTTCCGCTCCTCATGCCCCTCCCACTGGTGGCAGAGGAGGTGAAGAGGTTGGTGTGTGTCGGGGGGGTGAAGGTGCTGTGACAGGGTGTGTGTCTCTCCCCTACCTCTCTCTCTGACCCCCCCACAGCAGCTGTCCTCTGCTCTTCTGTCAGAGTGCCCCAGGTGGGATCGAGGGGTCTGAATCCTGCCCCCAGCCCCCCTCTCCTCAGCCAGGGGTTCTGCCGAACCCCCCAGCCCTCCCCGAAAGAGGACAGGTGAGAGGAGCCTAGACAGGTGAGGGGTGTGTGTTTGAGCCTCTCTGATGATGATGATGAAGAGGCTGGTTTAGCAGAAGCAGTGAAGAAAGATGAGGGGTATTTGCCATGCCTATGTTGCCGTGGAGACTCCATCAACCCAGCAGTCCCTTGTCCTCCAGTCTTTCTACTTCCTCCTGATCCTGTGGTGAACTCTGACCTTAGCTGTGACCCTGCAACTCTCTCGTCCTCTTCTTCCTTTCCATCACGATCACGCTGTCTGTGACGATGTTTGTGTCTGAGCTTGTGTTCACTCCCCCCACAGACACAGGACCGACCAGGGATGGACCCTGCTGGACAGGAACGGACCCCGGCCCTCTTTCCCTCACCCATAACCCCCACGTCCTCACCTCCACCTCCACCCAACCCAGCCTCCCTCAGATGCCTGCTCCTCCTCCTGTGGAACCTGGCTGGGTTGAGGAGGAGGTGAGGGGGGGTGGAGGTGGGGGGCGTAGGGGTGAGGGGGAGGCAGGGGAAAGGAGGGGTGGAGATTTTGGTAATGGGCCATGGTCAGAGGATAGCCTCTGTAGTAGCCAAAACCCAGAGGCATGGGGGTGGTGGAAGAGGTGGTGGAGGAGGCCAGGGGGGTACTGAGAGAGGAGGAGCCACAGTCACCCTGGTCTAAGGACCCACAGGGCTTGGTGGGACAGCCACACCTCAACCTTTGCTCTGGCTTTCTGCTGCCATAAGGCAGGCCGTGGCAGGGGTGGGGGTGGAGCGGGGAGAAGGAGGGGTGAGACAGGGGGGTGAGACAGGGGGTGAGGCGAGTAGTATCCACTCAAGTCGATTCTGTAAACGTTTGAGCGGAAATTTTGCGATGACAATAATGAAGAGTGGCGTCTTTTCTCCCCACTCTCATCGAGATCCTGCCCCAATCCAGCTCTGGCCCAATCACGGTGGCGACCGATGCGGACCTCGCTGAACTGCCCAATGAGATCGTCTAGTTCAGAGAGGAAGTCTGGGTCGTGCGCGTGCATGAGCAGGTGCTGGTACTTCCTCTTGTGTTTGTGTTTCTGTCTCTTGTGTGTGTTGTGCCCTAGGCAGGGGCAGAGGTCCAGATGGGAGCGCTGGTTGTGCCCTAGGCAGGGGCAGGGGGGGCAGGTATAGGGACATTCGTACCCCCTCCGCCTGTGCCTATGTCTGTCTCTGGGTTCCACTAAGTCAGAAGAAGGCGTGTGTCTGGGGGAGGCAGAGGGGGGTGAGGCTGACACTCTGATGGGTGAGGGTACAGGGGGGGGGTGTTCTAGTAACATGGAGGGTGAGGGTTGTCTCTGACCCTTCATGTTGACCCCTAAACCTGTCCGGAACACTGACCGGGTGACATCTGAAGTCATTCCCATGGTTACACCCCCTCTCCCTCGGCCCCTCCTCTCCCCCCTCTCTGAGATAGTGTTGTGGTCCATTCCAATCACACTATCACTAGGCAACATCTCCTTGCTGTGTGATTTACTGATAGGTGAGGCTGTGGCCTCTTTCAGGTGTGTGGGGAAGACAGGCAGATGGGGGTAAAGAGGGTGAAGAAGAGGAGGAGAAGAGAGTCTGCTGGAGGGATGGTGGAAGAGGGGATGTCGTCCCTGACCTGGAGAACTCCTCTTTAGGGAGGGAGAGAGGGATGAGCAGGAGGAGAAGGAGGAGGAGAGAGGACGTGGCGATGCGCAAGAGGAGGAGGGTGAGGGGAGGGAGAAGGTGTGGGGGAGGAAGAGGGAGGGAGCAGGTTCTGTGCAGCCTCCATCACTGTAAGGGCTCTGGGCTCCACTGGAGTGGGTGAGAGATGGGGAGGGGAATGGGTGAGAGAGGGGAGGATGGGGCTGGGGAGAGGAGAAGAGAGAGGAACTAGAGAGACTGGTGAACAGTGTGGACTGAAAGGCAGGGTTAGAGTTAGCTGGAGCTTTGGGTTTGCGTCCTCTCCTCTTCCCCATGTAGATGGTCCCCCTCTTACTCACGTTGATCTGGGGACCTAGTTTACCCCCAAAGGAGGAGGACAGGGAGGGTGCTGTGGCCGACCCACACACCCCTCCTGCACACCTACAAGAGTTCTCTCTACCTCCCTCTCTTCCTCTCCCCTCCTTCCCCCCTCCACACCCAGAAAGCATTTCCCTGAGTAGCCTCCTCTTCTTCCTCCTCTTCATCTCTCCTATGATGCTCCTCATCCTCAGCTTCCTGTTCCCCTTTTCAGAGGGGAAGTCTTTACCCCCCTCCTCACCTCCAGAGGGGGTCAGTGTACCCCTGTTCTGGTCCTGGGGAGTCTGTTTGGGGAGGAGGGGGAAGGGGGGCAGGCGTTTGGGGCGACCTCGTTTCCTGGGCGTGGGGTTGGGGCTAGAGGGATTGGTGAGGGTGGGACTGTGATCCAGCACTGGGTTGAGCACATGGGGGTCCGGAGTCTCATCATGCCCATGAGGGAGCATCTCAGCTTGGGTAGGTTTAGGGGAGTGTCTGGGTTGGGGTTCGTCCAAGCTCCAGGTTTGGGATTTGGGGCGACCCCTTTTTTCTGGCCTGATTGAAGGGACGGTCAGGTCCAGGTAAAGGGCTAGGGTCAGAGGTCAACAGGTGAGACTGTGTGGGGGATGGGGGTCGCCCTGCTGGTCTGGGTCTCACAGGGGTGGAGGTAGAAGGGGAGAGGGAGGACGGACTGGAGGGTGGGGGAACGGAGGGGGCTAGGCATGACTCAGCTGACCGAAGGTTGGGTGAGTTGGAAGTTGCGGGTGTCTGGGGGGTAGTGGGGGATGTCTGGGGGGTAGTGGGGGTCTGTGGGGCAACTAAGGGGGCATCTTGGCGGCCATCTGGGTTCTCTACCAGTCTCTGTGCCCGGTTCACCAGCCTGGTCCAGCTTGGCCGTCGGGTTTTACGCTTCTTCAGCGGACGGCTGTCCTGCTCTCGGGGGGGGAGGTAGGAGGAGAGGAAAAGTGGAGAGAGAGAGAGGGAGGAGGGAGGGAAGTGAGGGAAGAGGAGGCAGTGGATGGGTTGGAGGGAGAGACGGTGGGTCTTGAGGGGGCACCAGTATCATCTGATTCCCCTGTTCTGCTGGTCAGGTCTGGGCTGGGTGTACCTGTCTTCCTGCTCTGAACCTCAGACATCTGACACTTTGTAGAAGAGGGCGATTTATTCATCCTCAAGTCTCTGGGCTTCTCTCTTTCCTTGTCCTCGTCCCCATTTCTCTCCTCCTTCCCCGTCATATCCCTCCCGCTCTCATCCATCCCAGTTCCCTCCTTCCCTCTCTCATCTCTGTCCATCTTTGGACTCTCATTCCTCCCTCTGTCCTCCTTCCCTCTCCCCTTCTCCCCTCTCTTACCCTTCCCTTTCTCACCCCTTGCTTTGTCATCTTTCTCTTTCTTCTTCTTGGCTTTCTCCTCCTTCCCTCTCTCATTTCCCACAGAGGATGGTAGTAATGGTCCCCTGCTCAGGCTGGTGAGGGAGGCAGCAGGACTTAGTCTCCCATCAGCCACTGGGGCTCCTCTCTGGTCTAGAAGTAGGGGTGTGGATGGGGGTGGTGTAGGAGGGCAGCTGAAGCCTGTAGTCCTGTCCTGGGCTGCAAGGTTAGCCTGATGGGGGCTGGAGGCTGGAGGTCTTGTTGTTGAGTTCACGTTAGTGCGGGCGGCTGAGCAAGAACAGTTCTGTTTGCGACCTTTGACCTTTGTGAGTCTGGTAGGATGGCAGGTGACTGTAGGTACTCCCCCATTCAGCATACCTCCATCACCCTTAACACCTGCCTCACCGCTAGGGTCCTGTACCAAGGGGGAATGGGGTGATGAGGGAGGGGGGGAATGGGGGGATGAAGCTGTGGGGTCAGAGGCGATTGCCTGGTCCATTTGGGCAGGTGAAGGTAGTTTGCTGTGGACATCAGGTGGGTCAGGGTGCCCTGGTTTCTCCGTTAGGGTGTCTGGCTTCTTATAGCCCAGGTTCACAGGGACCTGCTGGGATGAAAACATGGTTATAAACACATTGTTATCAGATCAGATTGGTAATTTATTATGTCATCTATCAGAAAAGATCTAGGTAATTTACAGGTAAGGATTTTAATATAATCCAAAATATTTTAAATAAATATTTCTTCAAAAGAATCCCGGTTAGACCTATGATAGAGTTCTGTTAATGTATTACAAAATTTATATTTTCTAATAATTTACAGCATTGTGCCCTTGCTAACAAGGAAGTAGAGGTATGTAAATGTAATGTGTTTCAGAGCTGCATAGTTCATTAGCATTAGTGGGTCAGAGAGAGGACAGGGAGAGGAAAGAGAAAGAGGGAGGGAATAGGAGAGCAAACAAGAGAGAGAAACAGTAAGGGTGGGGTGCTGGTGCAAGCCTGTTGGAAGACAGCTAAATGACACAATGACAGAGAGAGAGAAACAGTAAGGGTGGGGTGCTGGTGCAAGCCTGTTGGAAGACAGCTAAATGACACAATGACAGAGAGAGAGAAACAGTAAGGGTGGGGTGCTGGTGCAAGCCTGTTGGTAGACAGCTAAAGGACACAATGACAGAGAGAGAGAGAGAAACAGTAAGGGTGGGGTGCTGGTGCAAGCCTGTTGGAAGACAGCTAAAGGACACAATGACAGAGAGAGAGAGAAACAGTAAGGGTGGGGTGCTGGTGCAAGCCTGTTGGAAGACAGCTAAATGACACAATGACAGAGAGAGAGAAACAGTAAGGGTGGGGTGCTGGTGCAAGCCTGTTGGTAGACAGCTAAAGGACACAATGACAGAGAGAGAGAGAGAAACAGTAAGGGTGGGGTGCTGGTGCAAGCCTGTTGGAAGACAGCTAAAGGACACAATGACAGAGAGAGAGAGAGAAACAGTAAGGGTGGGGTGCTGGTGCAAGCCTGTTGGAAGACAGCTAAAGGACACAATGACAGAGAGAGAGAGAGAAAACAGTAAGGGTGGGGTGCTGGTGCAAGCCTGTTGGAAGACAGCTAAAGGACACAATGACAGAGAGAGAGAAACAGTAAAGGTGGGGTGCTGGTGCAAGCCTGTTGGAAGACAGCTAAAGGACACAATGACAGAGAGAGAGAGAGAAACAGTAAGGGTGGGGTGCTGGTGCAAGCCTGTTGGAAGACAGCTAAAGGACACAATGACAGAGAGAGAGAAACAGTAAGGGTGGGGTGCTGGTGCAAGCCTGTTGGAAGACAGCTAAAGGACACAATGACAGAGAGAGAGAGAAACAGTAAGGGTGGGGTGCTGGTGCAAGCCTGTTGGAAGACAGCTAAAGGACACAATGACAGAGAGAGAGAGAGAAACAGTAAGGGTGGGGTGCTGGTGCAAGCCTGTTGGAAGACAGCTAAAGGACACAATGACAGAGAGAGAGAGAAACAGTAAGGGTGGGGTGCTGGTGCAAGCCTGTTGGAAGACAGCTAAAGGACACAATGACAGAGAGAGAGAGAGAAACAGTAAGGGTGGGGTGCTGGTGCAAGCCTGTTGGAAGACAGCTAAAGGACACAATGACAGAGAGAGAGAAACAGAAAGAGACAGAAAGAGAGGAAGAGAGAGAGAGGAAAGAGAGAGCGAGAGAGAAGAGGAGAGAGCGAGAGAAAGAGAGAAATTAGGACACATGGGAGGAAAGAAGCTGAGGTGATGGAGACTGAAATGAGGTTGACCCAGCAAGAGGAGAAATTGAGCGATCGAGAAAGAGAGAGAGAGGTGGAGAGAAAGAGAAATGAGAGCAGGTAGAGTAAAGAGGGGAGGTAAAAATAGACAGAGAGAAAGAGACAGGGTAGAGAGAGAACTAGAGAGAAAGGCAGCTGTGCTATTGGTAGCTATAAATGGCCACGAATAGAGATGAGGAGGCTTGAGATTTCATGCTTGTCCTGTAATTTGGGAGCTGCGTTGTTGCAGCCTGACTGGTGTTTGCAGCTAAAGCAATAATCTACTCTCTGGGGTGGGTGATTGTCATAAGAGCTGATGGACCAATGTCTGGATCAGCTGCTAATAGTTGCTGTGCTGTGTGACTATTAATAGTCCTGTTCTCTATATTCTAATGCACCACTGCTGCTGCTGTTTAAGTTCCTCTATCCAGACAATCACTCACTTGACCTTATTATTATTAGAAACCATTAGGAACCGCTGAGTGTTCTGGACCGGATAACACGCCTGGATGAATAGGAAACACACATACTGAACACTAATGCATATCATGCACAAGCCTACATAAATGTGTAATAATATAGAATTGTGTCAAATGGGAATAGTTCTTCCCACTGGAGAGATGTGTAGGGGACCCGGTATATAAAGCAGAACTGAAGTACTAGTCAATGTAATAAATGAGTAGTAAGTGGTTAAAAAGTCAGGTATTCCGTGAGGTGGAGGTGGTTCTCTTCCTACCTGTTTGGCTGGCGCAGTCTGAGGGCTGGCTGGGCTGGGAGGGGTGGTTGTAGGGGCTGATGATGATGATGATGAAGACGGAGGCAGGGAGGAGTGTACTTTCCTGGTCTGGGTGGTGCTAGGGTCTGACCCCTGGTCCTGCTCTCCGTCCCCCTCCTCCTGAGGACGGTTCCCCTGCCCACTCCCCCCTCCCTCCTGACCCCCCCTCCCTGCTGCCCCCCTCCCAGGCCTCTGGTACGTCCTGATGGTGGGTTTACACTCGTAGCCCTCCAGGGTCCTGGGGGGTTTCTTGGTGCGTTTGGCCGTTTGGACTCCGATCCTCAGCCTCACATTGCCCTCAGTGCAGCTCCTCTCTCTGCCTGGGAATGGGAGCTGTCTCTGCCCTGCAGCACCACAGCACCCCTCAATGAGCACCTCCAGTACTGCACCACCTCCTTCCTTCACTATCCTCTTCCTGGTCCCACCGCCTCCCTCTTTCTCTGGGTACTGCTGTGGTGGGGCTGTGGGGAGGAGAGGCAGTGAGGATGGTGGAGGTAGAGATGGGCCCCCCTTCGCTCTCTGGTCCATCAGAGATGTGAGGGGGGAGGGGTGGAGGGGGGGCAGCACCCAGGGTGGAAGGAAACAGAGATTAAATAACAAAAGGCTTTCTTGACCCAACTGTCCAGCACTTTGTCCCTCTCTGTCTGTCAGTCAGTCAGACTTGAACTGAGAAGGATGGAGTGAAAGAGAGAAACAGACAGAGAAAGAGGTTATTTCACTGACATCAGACATTAGTAGCAGCAATACAACAACAACAACAACAGGAGTCTCTGTCAGCTTTACTGAAAAACAACCGAATGACAATCCAAATGTAAAGTACTTTACAAGAACGTGAAAACACAGAACCTATACTGCCTCTATGGCACTTACTATAATGCTTATAACAGACGACAAAAGACACCAGCTAAATGTCCTGTTCTCCACTGCAGCTGACCACAGCATCACCCAGCCTGGCAACCCGACACTATACTAGACCCTACAACTGGAGTCAGCTCCCTCTCTTTCCTCCGCTCTCTCCGTCCAAAGTCCTGAAGAAAATGCTGCAACACAATTTCCCTAGCCGCGTGTGTATGGTGTGTGTGTGTGTGGTGTACGTGTGTGTGTGTGTGTGTGTGTGTGTGTGTGTGTGTGTGTGTGTGTGTGTGTGTGTGTGTGTGTGTGTGTGTGTGTGTGTGTGTGTGTGTGTGTGTGTGTGTGTGTGTGTGTGTGTGTGTGTGTGTGTGTGTGTGTGTGTGTGTGTGTGTGTGTGGTCGTATGAAGCAGATGGCAGTAAAGTCACTCAGGAGATGATTCAGATGATGACCTCACTGAACGGAACACCAGGGGACCAATCATACTCAGCAGAGCAGCCCTTTCCATGAATGCCTGCACTTACTGGAAAACTCTTTTGAAATCCTTTAAAAAGGTATCATTCTTTCATTCCTTCCTCTTTCTTTCTTTCTTTCTTTCTTTCGTTCGTGAAGGGATCACAGATCTAAGGGCTCATGCTCGATACCAACTTCTACTTCCCTCCACACTACAATCCTGCTACCTTTCCCTCCCTCCCCCCCTCTCTCTCTCTCTCCCTCCCTCCCACCCTCCCTCCCCCTCTCTCTCTCCCTCCCTCCCTCCCTCCCCCTCTCTCCGTCTCCCTCTCCCTCTCTCTCCCTCCCTCCCTCCCTCCCTCCCTCCCTCCCCCTCTCTCTCTCTATCTCTCCCTCCCTCCCTCCCCCTCTCTCTCTCTCCTTCCCTCCCTCCCTCCCTCCCCTCTACTGTACTCCACCTTTCTCTCCAACCTTCTGTTTCATGTCTGTCAGCAACCCTTTGCGACTCTCTCTCTCTTTCTGAACAGACCACACAGTAAAACGGTCAACCCAGCACCAGGCACCGTATCCATGTTAATGAAAACCATATTTCCTCCCCCTCTTCTCTTCAGTGTTTTTCTCCTCTTCAACCTCAATCCTTCCATTCACATCCTCCAGAACTTTCTCCTCCTCCCCTCTCAGTAGTGGTGTAACACAAATTCGAAGGAACGGGCAAAACTTATTTTTGGAAACAAGTGTAAATTCCTCCCCCTCCCCTCGTTTCCTCTAAGTCAAGTAAGTTTTTCATTGACCCCATTGTAAATGGACTTTTAATGCTATGGAAAGTAACACACCCAACAATAACGTTCCCCTGAACAGCCATAGTTTACTCTCTGTCTCCGTCTCCCCCTCTCTGTCTCCCCCTCTCTGTCTCCCTCTCTCTGTCTCCCCCTCTCTGTCTCTCTGTCTCCCTCTCTCTGTCTCCCTCTCTCTGTCTCCCTCTCCCTCTCTCCCTCTCCCTCTCTCTGTCTCCCTCTCTCTGTGTCTCCGTCTCCCTCTCTCCCTCTCCCTCTCTCTGTGTCTCCATCTCCCTCTCTCTGTCTCCCTCTCCCTCTCTGTGTCTCCGTCTCCCCCTCTCCGTCTCCCCCTCTCCGTCTCCCTCTCTCCGTCTCCCTCTCTCCGTCTCCCTCTCTCCGTCTCCCTCTCTCCGTCTCCCTCTCTCTGTCTCCACGCCCTCTCTCCGTCTCCCGTCTCTCCGTCTCCCTCTCTCTGTCTCCCACTCTCTGTCTCCCACTCTCTGTCTCTCTCTCTCCGTCTCCCTCTCTCCGTCAACGTCTCTCCGTCTCCCTCTCTCTGTCTCCACGCCCTCTCTCCGTCTCCCGTCTCCCTCTCTCTGTCTCCCACTCTCTGTCGCTCTCTCTCCGTCGCCCTCTCTCCGTCGCCCTCTCTCCGTCGCCTCTCTCTCGCCCTCTCTCCGTCGCCCTCTCTCCGTCGCCCTCTCTCCGTCGCCCTCTCTCCGTCGCCCTCTCTCCGTCGCCCTCTCTCCGTCAACGTCTCTCCGTCAACGTCTCTCCGTCTCCCTCTCTCTGTCTCCGCGCCCTCTCTCCGTCACCCTCTCTCCATCTCCCCTCTCTCCGTCGCCCTCTCTCCGTCACCCTTTCTCCGTCACCCTCTCTCCGTCACCCTCTCTCCATCTCCCGTCTCTCCGTCGCCCTCTCTCCGTCGCCCTCTCTCCGTCGCCCTCTCCCCGTCGCCCTCTCTCCGTCTCCCTCTCTCCGTCTCCCTCTCTCCGTCTCCCTCTCTCTGTCTCCCTCTCTGTCTCTCTGTCTCCCTCTCTCTGTCTCCCCCTCTCTGTCTCTCCCTCTCTGTCTCCCTCTCTCCGTCTCCCTCTCTCTGTGTCTCCATCTCCCTCTCTCTGTCTCCCTCTCCCTCTCTGTGTCTCCCTCTCTCCGTCTCCCTCTCTCTGTCTCCATCGCCCTCTCTCCGTCTCCCTCTCTCCGTCAACGTCTCTCCGTCTCCCTCTCTCTGTCTCCGCGCCCTCTCTCCGTCACCCTCTCTCCATCTCCCGTCTCTCCGTCTCCCTGTCTCCGTCTCCCTCTCTCCATCTCCCTCTCTCCGTCTCCCTCTCTCTGTGTCTCCGTCTCCCTCTCTCTGTGCCTCCGTCTCCCTCTCTCTGTGCCTCCGTCTCCCTCTCTCTGTGCCTCCGTCTCCCTCTCTCTGTGCCTCCGTCTCCCTCTGTCTGTTTCTCCATCTCCCTCTGTCTGTGTCTCCGTCTCCCTCTCTCCGTCTCCCTCTCTCCGTCTCCCTCTCCCGTCTCCCTCTCTCTGTGTCTCCATCTCCCTCTCTCTGTCTCCCTCTCCCTCTCTCTGTCTCCCTCTCCATCTCTGTGTCTCCGTCTCCCTCTCTCCGTCTCCCCCTCTCTGTCTCCCTCACTGTCTCCCTCTCTCTGTCTCCCTCTCTCCGTCTCCCTCTCTCCCCGTCAACGTCTCTCCGTCAACGTCTCTCCGTCTCCCTCTCTCTGTCTCCATGCCCTCTCTCCGTCTCCCGTCTCTCCGTCTCCCTCTCTCCGTCTCTCTCTCTCTGTCGTCCTCTCTCCGTCGCCCTCTCTCCGTCGCCCTCTCCCCGTCGCCCTCTCTCCGTCGCCCTCTCTCCATCGCCCTCTCCCCGTCGCCCTCTCCCCGTCTCCCTCTCTCCGTCTCTCTCTCTCTCTGTCTCTCCCCCTCCCTGTCTCTCTGTCTCCCTCTCTCTGTCTCTCCCTCTCTGTCTCTCTGTCTCCCCTCTCTGTCTCCCCCTCTCTGTCTCCCTCTCTCTGTCTCCCTCTCTCCGTCTCCGTCTCTCTGTGTCTCCATCTCCCTCTCTCTGTCTCCCTCTCCCTCACTCTGTGTCTCCCTCTCCCTCACTCTGTGTCTCCCTCTCTCCGTCTCCCTCTCCCTCTCTCTGTGTCTCCCTCTCCCTCTCTCTGTGTCTCCCTCTCTCCGTCTCCTGTGTCTCTCTCTCTGTCTCCATCCCCTCTCCGTCAACGTCTCTCCGTCTCCCTCGCCTCTGTCTCCGCGCCCTCTCTCCGCGCCCTCTCTCCGTCACCCTCTCTCCGTCTCCCGTCTCTCCGTCGCCCTCTCTCCGTCGCCCTCTCTCCATCTCCCTCTCTCCGTCTCCCTCTCTCCGTCTCCCTCTCTCCGTCTCCCTCTCTCTGTGTCTCCATCGCCCTCTCTCTGTGTCTCCGTCGCCCTCTCTCTGTGTCTCCGTCGCCCTCTCTCTGTGTCTCCGTCGCCCTCTCTATGTGTCTCCGTCGCCCTCTCTCTGTGTCTCCGTCGCCCTCTCTCTGTGTCTCCGGCGCCCTCTCTCTGTGTCTCCGTCTCCCTCTCTCTGTGTCTCCGTCTCCCTCTCTGTCTCCCTCTCCCTCTCTCTCTGTCTCCGTCGCCCTCTCTCTGTGTCTCCGTCTCCCTCTCTCTGTGTCTCCGTCTCCCTCTCTCTGTGTCTCCGTCTCCCTCTGTCTGTGTCTCCCTCTCTCTCTCTGTCTCCCTCTCTCCGTCTCCCTCTCTCAGTCTCCCTCTCTCAGTCTCCCTCTCTCAGTCTCCCTCTCTCAGTCTCCCTCTCTCTGTGTCTCCCTCTCTCTGTGTCTCCCTCTCTCTGTCTCCCTCTCTCTCTGTCTCCCTCTCTCTCTGTCTCCCTCTCTCAGTCTCCCTCTCTCCATCTCCCTCTCTCTCTCTCTCCGTCTCCCTGTCTCCCTCTCCCAGTCTCCCTCTCTCCCCCTCCTCCCTCCCCCTCTCTCTCTCTCTCTCTCTCTCTCTCTCTCTCTCTCCCTCCCTCCCTCCTCCCTCCCTCCCTCCCTCCCTCCCTCCCTCCCTCCCTCCCTCCCTCCCTCTCTCTCTCTCTCTCTCTCTCCCTCCCTCCCTCCCTCTCTCTCTCTCTCTCTCCCTCCCTCCCTCTACTGTACTCCACCTTTCTCTCTTTTCTCTCCAACCTTCTGTTTCATGTCTGTCAGCAACCCTTTGCGACTCTCTCTCTCTTTCTGAACAGACCACACAGTAAAACAGTCAACCCAGCACCAGGCACCATATCCATTTCCTCCCCCTCTTCTCTTCAGTCTTTTTCTCCTCTTCAACCTCAATCCTTCCATTCACATCCTCCAGAACTTTCTCCTCCTCCCCTCTCAGTAGTGGTGTAACACAAATTCGAAAGAACGGGCAAAACTTATTTTTGGAAACAAGTGTAAATTCCTCCCCCTCCCCTCGTTTCCTCTAAGTCAAGTAAGTTTTTCATTGACCCCATTGTAAATGGACTTTTAATGCTATGGAAAGTAACACACCCAACAATAACGTTCCCCTGAACAGCCATAGTTTACTCTCTGTCTCCGTCTCCCCCTCTCTGTCTCCCCCTCTCTGTCTCCCTCTCTCCGTCTCCCTCTCTCCGTCTCCCTCTCTCCGTCTCCCTCTCTCTGTCTCCCTCTCTCTGTCTCCCTCTCTCTGTCTCCCTCTCTCTGTCTCCACGCCCTCTCATCGTCTCCCTCTCTCCGTCTCCCTCCGTCTCCCGTCTCTCCGTCTCCCTCTCTCTGTCTCCCTCTCTCCGTCTCCCTCTCTCCATCTCTCTCTCTCCATCTCTCTCTCTCCGTCGCCCTCTCTCCATCGCCCTCTCTCCGTCTCCCTCTCTCTCTCTCTCTCCTCTCCCTCTCTCCGTCGCCCTCTCTCCGTCGCCCTCTCTCCGTCTCCCTCTCTCCGTCTCCCTCTCTCCGTCTCCCTCTCTCTGTATCTCCCTCTCTCTGTATCTCCCTCTCTCTGTCTCCCTCTCTCTGTGTCTCCCTCTCTCTGTGTCTCCGTCTCCCTCTCTCCGTCTCCCTCTCTCTGTGTCTCCGTCTCCCTCTCTCCGTCTCCCTCTCTCCGTCTCCCTCTCTCCATCTCCCTCTCTCTGTCTCTCCGTCTCCCTCTCTCCGTCTCCCTCTCTCTGTGTCTCCGTCTCCCTCTTTCCGTGTCTCCGTCTCCCTCTCTCAGTCTCCCTCTCTCTGTGTCTCCCTCTCTCTGTGTCTCCCTGTCTCTCCGTCTCCCTCTCTCTGTGTCTCCGTCTCCCTCTCTCCGTCTCCCTCTCTCCGTCTCCCTCTCTCTGTGTCTCCGTCTCCCTCTTTCCGTGTCTCCGTCTCTCTGTGTCTCCCTCTCTCAGTCTCCCTCTCTCTGTGTCTCCCTCTCTCTGTCGCCCTCTCTCAGTCTCCCTCTCTGTGTCTCCCTCTCTCCGTCTCCCCCTCTCTCTCTCTCCCCCTCCCTCCCTCCCTCCCTCCCCCTCTCTCTCTCTCCCTCCCTCCCTCCCTCCCTCTCTCTCTCTCTCTCTCTCCCTCCCTCCCTCCCTCTCTCTCTCTCTCCGTCCCTCCCTCCCCTCTACTGTACTCCACCTTTCTCTCTTTTCTCTCCAACCTTCTGTTTCATGTCTGTCAGCAACCCTTTGCGACTCTCTCTCTCTTTCTGAACAGACCACACAGTAAAACAGTCAACCCAGCACCAGGCACCGTATCCATTTCCTCCCCCTCTTCTCTTCAGTCTTTTTCTCCTCTTCAACCTCAATCCTTCCATTCACATCCTCCAGAACTTTCTCCTCCTCCCCTCTCAGTAGTGGTGTAACACAAATTCGAAGGAACGGGCAAAACTTATTTTTGGAAACGAGTGTAAATTCCTCCCCCTCCCCTCGTTTCCTCTAAGTCAAGTAAGTTTTTCATTGACCCCATTGTAAATGGACTTTTAATGCTATGGAAAGTAACACACCCAACAATAACGTTCCCCTGAACAGCCATAGTTTACTCTCCGTCTCTCTGTCTCCCTCTCTCCGTCTCCCTCTCTCCGTCTCCCTCTCTCCGTCTCCCTCTCTCCCTCTCCGTCTCCCTCTCCCTCTCTCCGTCTCCCTCTCTCCATCAACGTCACTCCGTCAACGTCTCTCCGTCAACGTCTCTCCGTCTCCCTCTCTCTGTCTCCATGCTCTCTCTCCGTCTCCCGTCTCTCCGTCTCCCTCTCTCCGTCTCTCTCTCTCTCGTCCTCTCTCCGTCTCCCTCTCTCCATCTCTCTCTCTCCGTCGCCCTCTCTCCGTCGCCCTCTCTCCGTCGCCCTCTCCCCGTCTCTCTCCCTGTCGCCCTCCCCGTCTCTCTCTCTCCGTCTCCCTCTCTCTGTCTCTCCCTCCCTGTCTCTCTGTCTCCCTCTCTCTGTCTCCCTCTCTGTCTCTCTGTCTCCCTCTCTCTGTCTCCCTCTCTCTGTCTCCCCCTCTCTGTCTCCCTCTCTCTGTCTCTCTCTCTCCGTCTCCGTCTCTCTGTGTCTCCATCTCCCTCTCTCTGTCTCCCTCTCCCTCACTCTGTGTCTCCCTCTCTCCGTCTCCCTCTCCCTCTCTCTGTGTCTCCCTCTCCCTCTCTCTGTGTCTCCCTCTCTCCGTCTCCCTCTCTCTGTCTCCATCCCCCTCTCTCCGTCAACGTCTCTCCGTCTCCCTCGCCTCTGTCTCCGCGCCCTCTCTCCGCGCCCTCTCTCCGTCACCCTCTCTCCGTCTCCCGTCTCTCCGTCTCCCTCTCTCCGTCGCCCTCTCTCCGTCTCCCTCTCTCCGTCTCCCTCTCTCCGTCGCCCTCTCTCTGTGTCTCCGTCGCCCTCTCTCTGTGTCTCCGTCGCCCTCTCTCTGTGTCTCCGTCGCCCTCTCTCTGTGTCTCCGTCTCCCTCTCTCTGTGTCTCCGTCTCCCTCTCTCTGTGTCTCCCTCTCTCTCTGTCTCCGTCGCCCTCTCTCTGTGTCTCCGTCTCCCTCTCTCTGTGTCTCCGTCTCCCTCTGTCTGTGTCTCCCTCTCTCAGTCTCCCTCTCTCAGTCTCCCTCTCTCTGTGTCTCCCTCTCTCTCTGTCTCCGTCTCCCTCTCTCTGTGTCTCCGTCTCCCTCTGTCTGTGTCTCCCTCTCTCAGTCTCCCTCTCTCAGTCTCCCTCTCTCCGTGTCTCCCTCTCTCAGTCTCCTCCGTCTCTCTCTCTCCGTCTCTCCCTCTCCCTCCCTCCCTCCCTCCCTCCCTCCCTCCCTCCCTCCCTCCCTCCCTCCCCTCTCCCTCT
This sequence comes from Oncorhynchus gorbuscha, assembly GCF_021184085.1. Classification (NCBI taxonomy): domain Eukaryota; kingdom Metazoa; phylum Chordata; class Actinopteri; order Salmoniformes; family Salmonidae; genus Oncorhynchus; species Oncorhynchus gorbuscha. Next base: position 3,481,420 of record NC_060191.1, read on the forward strand.
CTCTCTCTCTCTCCCTCCCTCTCCTCCTCTCCCTCTCTCTCTCTCTCTCTCTCTCTCTCTCTCCGTCCCTCCCTCCCCTCTACTGTACTCCACCTTTCTCTCTTTTCTCTCCAACCTTCTGTTTCATGTCTGTCAGCAACCCTTTGCGACTCTCTCTCTCTTTCTGAACAGACCACACAGTAAAACAGTCAACCCAGCACCAGGCACCATATCCATTTCCTCCCCCTCTTCTCTTCAGTCTTTTTCTCCTCTTCAACCTCAATCCTTCCATTCACATCCTCCAGAACTTTCTCCTCCTCCCCTCTCAGTAGTGGTGTAACACAAATTCGAAGGAACGGGCAAAACTTATTTTTGGATACAAGTGTAAATTCCTCCCCTTCCCCTCATTTCCTCTAAGTCAAGTAAATTTTCATTGACCCCATTGTAAATGGACTTTTAATGCTATGGAAAGTAACACACCCAACAATAACGTTCCCCTGAACAGCCATAGTTTACTCTCTGTCTCCGTCTCCCCCTCTCTGTCTCCCCCTCTCTGTCTCCCTCTCTCCGTCTCCCTCTCTCTGTCTCCCTCTCTCTGTCTCCCTCTCTCTGTCTCCCTCTCTCTGTCTCCCTCTCTCTGTCTCCACGCCCTCTCATCGTCTCCCTCTCTCCGTCTCCCTCCGTCTCCCGTCTCTCCGTCTCCCTCTCTCCGTCTCCCTCTCTCCGTCTCCCTCTCTCCGTCTCCCTCTCTCCGTCTCCCTCTCTCTGTATCTCCCTCTCTCTGTATCTCCCTCTCTCTGTATCTCCCTCTCTGTATCTCCCTCTGTGTCTCCCTCTCTCTGTGTCTCCGTCTCCCTCTCTCCGTCTCCCTCTCTCTGTGTCTCCGTCTCCCTCCGTCTCCCTCTCTCCGTCTCTCTGTGTCTCCGTCTCCCTCTCTCCGTCTCCCTCTCTCCGTCTCCCTCTCTCCGTCTCCCTCTCTCTGTGTCTCCGTCTCCCTCTCTCAGTCTCCCTCTCTCTGTGTCTCCCTCTCTCTGTGTCTCCCTGTCTCTCCGTCTCCCTCTCTCTGTGTCTCCGTCTCCCTCTCTCCGTCTCCCTCTCTCTGTGTCTCCGTCTCCCTCTTTCCGTGTCTCCGTCTCTCTGTGTCTCCCTCTCTCTGTGTCTCCCTCTCTCCGTCTCCCTCTCTCCGTCTCCCTCTCTCGTCGCCCTCTCTCTGTCGCCCTCTCTCAGTCTCCCTCTCTGTGTCTCCCTCTCTCCGTCTCCCTCTCTCCCCCTCTCCCCTCTCCTCTCCCTCTCTCCCTCCCTCCCTCCTCCAGAACTCCCTCTCTCTCTCTCTCTCAAATCTCCGTCCCTCCCTCCCTCCCTCCCTCCCTCCCTCCCCTCTCTCTCCAAGTCCCTCCCTCCCCCATCTACTGTACTCCACCTTTCTCTCTTTTCTCTCCAACCTTCTGTTTCATGTCTGTCAGCAACCCTTTCGACTCTCTCTCTCTTTCTGAACAGACCACACAGTAAAACAGTCAACCCAGCACCAGGCACCGTATCCATTTCCTCCCCCTCTTCTCTTCAGTCTTTTTCTCCTCTTCAACCTCAATCCTTCCATTCACATCCTCCAGAACTTTCTCCTCCTCCCCTCTCAGTAGTGGTGTAACACAAATTCGAAGGAACGGGCAAAACCTATTTTTGGAAACGAGTGTAAATTCCTCCCCCTCCCCTCGTTTCCTCTAAGTCAAGTAAGTTTTTCATTGACCCCATTGTAAATGGACTTTTAATGCTATGGAAAGTAACACACCCAACGATAACGTTCCCCTGAACAGCCATAGTTTACTCTCCGTCTCTCCGTCTCCCTCTCTCCGTCTCCCTCTCTGTCTCCCTCTCCCTCTCTCCGTCTCCCTCTCTCCGTCTCCCTCTCTCCGTCTCCCTCTCTCCCTCTCTCCGTCTCCCTCTCTCCGTCTCCCTCTCTCCGTCTCCCTCTCCGTCTCCCTCTCTCTGTCTCCCTCTCTCCGTGTCTCCTCTCTCCTCTCTCCGTCTCCCTCTCTCCGTCTCCCTCTCTCTGTCTCTCTCCCTCTCTCTGTGTCGCCCTCTCTCTGTCTGTCTCTCTCTCTGTCGCCTTCTCTCCGTCGCCCTCTCTCCGTCGCCCTCTCTCCGTCGCCCTCTCTCAGTCTCCGTCTCCCTCTCTCCGTCTCCCTCTCTCCATCTCCCTCTCTCCGTGTCTCCCTCTCTCCCTCTCTCAGTCTCCATCTCTCTGTCTCCCCCTCTCTGTCGCCCTCTCTCCGTCTCCCTCTCTCTGTGTCTCTGTCTCCCTCTCTCTGTCTGTCTCTCTCCCTCTCTGTGTCTCCCTCTCTCTGTCTCCGCGCTCTCTCTCCGTCTCCCTCTCTCCGTCTCCCTCTCTCCGTCTCCCCTCTCTCCGTCTCCCTCTCTCCGTCTCCCGTCTCTCCGTCTACCATCTCTCCGTGTCTACCATCTCTCCGTCTCCCTCTCTCTGTGTCTCCCTCTCTCCGTCTCCCTCTCTCCGTCTCCCTCTCTCTGTGGCCCTCTGTCTCCGTCGCCCTCTGTCTCCGTCGCCCTCTTTCCGTCTCCCTCTCTCCGTCAACGTCTCTCCGTCTCCCTCTCTCCGTCAACGTCTCTCCGTCTCCCTCTCTCTGTCTCCGTGCCCTCTCTCCGTCTCCCGTCTCTCCGTGTCTCCCTCTCTGTGTCTCCGTCTCCCTCTCTCTGTCTCCGTCTCCCTCTCTCTGTGTCTCCCTCTCTCTTTCTCCGTCGCCCTCTCTCTCTCCCTCCCCCCCCTCTCTCCTTCCCTCCCCTCTACTGTACTCCACCTTTCTCTCCAACCTTCTGTTTCATGTCTGTCAGCAACCCTTTGCGACTCTCTCTCTCTTTCTGAACAGACCACACAGTAAAACGGTCAACCCAGCACCAGGCACCGTATCCATGTTAATGAAAACCATATTTCCTCCCCCTCTTCTCTTCAGTCTTTTTCTCCTCTTCAACCTCAATCCTTCCATTCACATCCTCCAGAACTTTCTCCTCCTCCAATCTCAGTAGTGGTGTAACACAAATTCGAAGGAACGGGCAAAACTTATATTTGGAAACAAGTGTAAATTCCTCCCCTTCCCCTCGTTTCCTCTAAGTCAAGTAAGTTTTTCATTGACCCCATTGTAAATGGACTTTTAATGCTATGGAAAGTAACACACCCAACGATAACGTTCCCCTGAACAGCCATAGTTTACTCTCCGTCTCCTTCTCTCCAACTCCGTGTCTCCCTCTCTCTGTCTCCCTCTCTCTGTCGCCCTCTCTCCGTCTCAGTCTCCCTCTCTCCGTCTCCTTCTCTCCGTCTCCGTGTCTCCCTCTCTCTGTCTCCCTCTCTCCGTCTCCCTCTCTCCGTGTCTCCCTCTCTCCGTGTCTCCCTCTCTCCGTGTCTCCCTCTCTCCCTCTCTCAGTCTCCCTCTCTCCGTCTCCCTCTCTCCGTCTCCCTCTCTCCGTCGCCCTCTCTCCGTCTCCCTCTCTCTGTGTCTCAGTCTCCCTCTCTCTGTCTGTCTCTCTCTGTCTGTCTCTCTCTGTCTGTCTCTCTCCCTCTCTGTGTCTCCCTCTCTGTGTCTCCCTCTCTGTGTCTCCCTCTGTGTCTCCCTCTCTGTGTCTCCCTCTCTGTGTCTCCCTCTCTGTGTCTCCCTCTCTCCGTCTCCCTCTCTCCGTCTCCCTCTCTCCGTCTCCCTCTCTCTGTCTCCTTCTCTGTGTCTCCCCCTCTCTGTCTCCCTCTCTCTGTGTCTGTCATCCTCTCTCTGTCTCCCTCGCTCTGTCTCCCTCTCTCTGTGTCTCCATCTCCCTCTCTCTGTCTCCCTCTCCGTCTTCCTCTCTCTGTGTCTCCGTCTCCCTCTCTCCGTCAACGTCTCTCCGTCAACGTCTCTCCGTCAACGTCTCTCCATCTCGTCTCTCCATCTCCCTCTCCGTCTCCGTCTCTCCGTCAACGTCTCTCCGTCGCCCTCTCTCCGTCTCCCTCTCTCCGTCGCCCTCTCTCCGTCGCCCTCTCTCCGTCTCCCGTCTCCCTCTCTCCGTCTCCCATCTCTCCGTCTCCCATCTCTCCGTCTCCCTCTCTGTCTGTGTCTCCCTCTCTCTCTCTCGTCTGTGTCCCTCTCTCTGTCTGTGTCTCCTCTCTCTGTCTGTCTCCCTCTCTCTGTCTGTGTCCCCTCTCTGTCTGTGTCTCCCTCTCTCTGTGTCTGTCTCCCTCTCTCTGTCTGTGTCTCCCTCTCTCTGTGTCTGTCTCCCTCTCTCTGTGTCTGTCTCCCTCTCTCGGTGTCTGTCTGCCTCTCTCGTGTCTGTCTCCCTCTCTCGGTGTCTGTCTCCCTCTCTCGGTGTCTCCCTCTCTCTCCCTCTCTCGGTGTCTCCCTCTCTCGGTGTCTCCCTCTCTCGGTGTCTCCCTCTCTCGGTGTCTCCCTCTCCCGGTGTCTCCCTCTCCCGGTGTCTCCCTCTCCCGGTGTCTCCCTCTCCGTGTCTCCCTCTCCGTGTCTCCCTCTCTCCCTCTCCGTGTCTCCGTGTCTCCCTCTCTCCGTGTCTCCCTCTCTCCCTCTCCGTGTCTCCCTCTCTGTGTCTCACACATACACACTTGCTCTGTAGTCTGTGCTGACCAATACACGGCAAAACAAACACCATCTCTTATAACTCTTTCCCCTTCAACCCCTCTGTCTCATTCCCCTATGTCTCATTCCTCCCCCTCTCTCTCTCTATACTCTTAATTTCCTAATAAAACACACCCTGTTGTACATTCTTTACTCTCTATGGAGAGCCTCTTATGAAACAACTCATCCGTCTTTCAACAGTGCCTTGTCCTTCTCCTCTGAAGAGGCTTCCAGTCAGACCATATTATCATATAGAGCTCAGTATCTTCCTGACTACTGGTCACCTCTACAGTGACCACTACTGTGGCTGACCTACACAGACACAGACACAGACACAGACAGACAGACAGACAGACAGACAGACAGACAGACAGACAGACAGACAGACAGACAGACAGACAGACAGACAGACAGACAGACAGACAGACAGACAGACAGACAGACAGACAGACAGACAGACAGACAGACAGACAGACATTGTGGAGGTCACAGTGACATGAAGACGTGGTGAGACAGAGGACAGTATACTACAGTACAATATAGTTTAGCCCTGTTTGTCAATACAATGTCAAGTTGGCTAGATTGATAGATTGACAGGTTGAAATACCTTTCATTTTCAGAATATGGCATTATAGAATAGACAACATTATGTTATTAGATAACACAAGTACAAGTGCCACGAGTCAACAAGCAGGCCCACACGTAGCCGACATGTAGATAGACTGAGGAAAGAGGTGTGGCCAATACATACTGGACAGAAAAAAAGCTCATCGTATTATTCACTATGACTAAATATTAATGTTATGACCCTCAGTCCTATAAACAACCTGTCTGTCTGTTCCAAGGAAGTGTCTGTCGTGATAACTAACCAGCAGTCAACGATATCTCAACATTAAAAGTAGACTCAGCGATATGACGTAGATGCAGAAAGTAAACAGCATAGTGAGTCAATTTTCGCAAAAACTACTGTAATTGAGCATTGGCTCAACTTCTCTGTTTCGATGCCCTGGCTACCACTCTGTGAACAGCGTGAAGCGAACCCCTGCACATGCGCAGATACTGTGTGTGACTGAGTGAGAGTGAAGTCTTGCATCTTGCTCATCTCAATATCTCCAGTGTTGCTTGTGGCAAAGTCATTTCGCTCAGTCTGCCCTTAAGCAGCGGGTCTACAGCTATTGCAGATGTCAGAGTGATGGATAGACTTGACACTATTATCATTGTGATCCTCAGCACTCAACAAGCAGTGGGTTAAATCATTGTAATGGCCCTCTCATATCCAACTATCTCCATCAGACTGTCACTGTTATCAGCCATAACTACTAGTACATTAACATCTCTATGAAAACACACTACTGACAGAGCATCCCATTATACGCTATATATACAAAGGTATGTGGACACCCCTTCAAATGTGGGGATTCGGCTATTTCAGCCACATCTGTTGCTGACAGGTGTATAAAATTGCGCACACAGCCATGCAATCTCCACAGACAAACATTGTCAGTAGAATGACCTTACTGAAGAGCTTAGTGACTTTCAACGTGGCACCGTCATAGGATGCCACTTTTCCATCAAGTCAATTCATAAAATTTCTGCCCTGCTCGAGCTGCCCCGGTCAACAGTAAGTGCTGTTATTGTAAAGTGAATACATCTAGGAGAAACAACGGCTCAGCCACAAAGTGGTAGGCCACACAAGCTGACAGAATGGGACCTCCGAATGCTGAAGTGTGTAGCACATAAAAATGGTCTGTCCTCAGCTGCAAAGCTCACTACCGAGTTCCAAACTGCCTCTGAAAGCAACGTCAACACAATAACTGTTCATCAGGAGCTTCATTAAATGGGGTTCCCTGGCCGAGCAACCAAACACAAGCTGAGCAGCCAAACACAAGCTGAGCAGTCAAACAGAAGCTGAGTAGCCAAACACAAGTGTTGTCCATACAGAAATGGTTTGTCAAGATCGGTGTGGAAGAACTTGACTGGCCTGCACAGAGCCCTGACCTCAACTCCATCGGACACCTTTGGGATGAATTGGAACGCAGACTGCGAGCCAGTCCTAATCGCCCAACATCAGTGCTTGACCTCATTAATGATCTTGTGGCTGAATGGAAGCAAGTCCCAGCAGCAATGTTCCAACATCTAGCCCTTCCTATGCTGGTTTGTACTTGGGTAAATTACTTCATTTTGGATCCTTCTAATAACCATTTCTTTGACCGGATTATGTGGTGGGGACGCTATATTGATGATGTTTGCTTATTTTGGTCCGGCTCAGAAGATGAACTTATTTCCTTCCAACAATACCTTAACAGCATTAACCCTAACATCAAACTAACTATGGAGTACAGCAAGGATAACATTCATTAACCTTAACATCAAACTAACTATGGAGGACAGCAAGGATAACATTCATTAACCTTAACATCAAACTAACTATGGAGGACAGCAAGGATAACATTCATTAACCTTAACATCAAACTAACTATGGAGGACAGCAAGGATAACATTCATTAACCTTAACATCAAACTAACTATGGAGTACAGCAAGGATAACATTCATTTTTTGGACCTCGACATTAGTAAAAATGACAACGGTTGTTTGCACACATCAATCTTTAGGAAGCCTACAGATGGGAATACCATTCTGAGGGCAGACAGCTTTCACCCCAGAAGGCCAAAAGAGAATATTCCATATGGCCAATTCCAAAGAGTCCTCAGAATTTGCGATCAGGAAACAGACCACAGTGTCAAATCTGCTTAATTGGAGAATCGCTTCTTGAATCGGGGCTACAGCGTTCAGGTCCTAAAAGATGCAGGTATAAGGGCTGGATTACTTGACAGAGAGAACATGTTGCGAAGGGGAGAGCCTCGTGATACATCGGAGAGAGTGTATTCTGTTACAAAATACAGCACTGAAGCAGAGAACATTAAAAGAATCATTACAAATAATTGGGGAATCATCCAAAGTGATACGCTTCTACGCCAAGTCTTTCCTGAGTCACCAGTCATAAGCTTTAAGAGATGTCCAACCCTAAATGACAAATTAGTCCACAGTTATCTTCCGGGTGACTCTCAAAAAACTTGGCTTGACCACAAACCCAAGGGCTCCTTTAAATGGAACCAATGCAACCATTGCAGTAATGTTGCACAGAAGAAGTATTTTGTTGATACAGCTTCCGAAATAAAATATTACGTCAAGCATTTCATTAACTGTAAAACCACTCATGTCATCTATAGATTGGAATGTCCACAGTGCAAAGTGTTCTACATTGGACGAACAAAGAGACGCCTTCAAGACCGCTTAGCGGAACACAAGTACGCCATACGGGTAGGCAATGAAGACTACCCCATGGCAGTGTCACTACACCATGGCAACCCTGCCTCCCAACAAGCTATGGGTATTGATCATATTCCGGCCTCTATTAGAAAAGGGAACCGTCTTAAACAGTTAAACCAAAGGGAACGTCTTTGGATTTACAAACTACAGGCCACTAAATACTCTGGTTTAAATGAAGATATGGATTTACAAACTACAGGCCACTAAATACCCTGGTTTAAATGAAGATATGGATTTACAAACTACAGGCCACTAAATACCCTGGTTTAAATGAAGATATGGATTTACAAACTACAGGCCACTAAATACTCTGGTTTAAATGAATATATGGATTTACAAACTACAGGCCACTAAATACTCTGGTTTAAATGAATATATGGATTTACAAACTACAGGCCACTAAATACTCTGGTTTAAATGAATATATGGATTTACAAACTACAGGCCACTAAATACTCTGGTTTAAATGAATATATGGATTTACAAACTACAGGCCACTAAATACTCTGGTTTAAATGCATATATGGATTTACAAACTACAGGCCACTAAATACTCTGGTTTAAATGAAGATATGGATTTACAAACTACAGGCCACTAAATACTCTGGTTTAAATGAATATATGGATTTACAAACTACAGGCCACTAAATACTCTGGTTTAAATGAATATATGGATTTACAAACTACAGGCCACTAAATACTCTGGTTTAAATGAATATATGGATTTACAAACTACAGGCCACTAAATACTCTGGTTTAAATGAATATATGGATTTACAAACTACAGGCCACTAAATACTCTGGTTTAAATGAATATATGGATTTACAAACTACAGGCCACTAAATACTCTGGTTTAAATGAATATATGGATTTACAAACTACAGGCCACTAAATACTCTGGTTTAAATGAATATATGGATTTACAAACTACAGGCCACTAAATACTCTGGTTTAAATGAATATATGGATTTCTCACCCTTCCTGTGGGGTTGTGATGGGTCCATTTGCTGTCATCTAGTGGACATTTAGTTTAGACTGTTGTTGTTCATGCTTTGCTGTGTTCTAGTGTACTATGGAATATATTGCTTTCTTATTCTTGACACTTCTCCCAGTCATATTTAAGGTTAGAACTACCTTTTAATGTTCTGATAATTCTAGCTTGGAGCTGTATTTTTATAATAACATAGCTACAGTATTTCACTTTTGAATGAGTATAGTATTGCTTACTAGGTGTGTCCAATCAATTTTGTAACCACTCCCTCTTCTAATTAGGGCTAATTGGAAAAGCTGTTCAAAAGAGGACATTGTATTCCTTTTTTTTGTACTCCCTGATGAAGGCCATGCAGCGGAAACACAACTTTGTTTCTATTGAACATGAATAAAGGCATTTTAATTAATTATATGAAGAGTGCCTTGGTCCTCCTTTCTTTTTGATGATCTAGTGAAAAGCCTTCCAGATGGCTGTTATAGCAGCAAAGGGGGGCGGGGGAAGGGGGTGACCAGCTCCATATTAATGCCTATGATTTTGGAATGAGATGTTCGACGAGCAGGTTTCCATATACTTTTGGTCATGTAGTATACATGATAGTGATCGGTTGAGATAGTATTGCAGGATACTAAGTGGTACTGCTACTCCATACAAGCTGATGAGACACACACAGAAAAGTTTGTGGTCATACACACATCCTTAACATAGGTGCTGGGCTAATAAAGAACAGTAGTAAAGAACAAGAAGGTCCTCACACTGTTAAAGCTCCCAATTCACAGCTTTATTGACAACGTTTCCATCTGAAACGGATCTTCGTCAGGTCAAACAAACAAACTGAGTGTTCACATCCCAAAATATGCACATTTCACCTCACATGACCATTACACACATGATGCATGGTGGGTGCAAAAACAATTTGTGCATCTCTAATCATTTGATATCAATGAGATGGGAACATGTAGTAGTTACAAAAAAATAATATATATTTACAAAATGACCAAGTAGGAGACCTGGAAGGCAAGATAATAATAATAATAATATTTGCCATTTAGCAGACACTTTTATCCAAAGCGACTTACAGTCATGTGTGCATACATTCTACGTATGGGTGGTCCCGGGGATCGAACCCACTACCCTGGCGTTACAAGCGCCATGCTCTACCAACTGAGCTACAGAAGGTAAATCAAAAGTGATATATTCATGTAAGAAATGGTCTGATATCAAACTCTTGGTTCAAACCTTTTGGAGACACACACAAACGATGAATCCAATAAAATTACATTCTCAATAATTGATTATCAGTTTCCCCCCAGGAGTCTTAACATGTTCGTTACCAATGTATCTCAGAGAGCTAATGTTGTGACACACGCACACTCTCTGCCCTTCTCTTCACGGTTATTACTGGCTGCATCAGGCTCTTGGTCGGTGGGTCGTTCATTGTGTACCCTGGTCGCTACACTGGCTGGCTGATCTAGAGCGGAGGGATGTCCAGTACCGGACTCACTTGTGTGCTCTACCCGCGTTCACGGTGTCACTGTCATGTCAACATTACGCACTAGTTTATTTTGCGAATGGCGATGCATCGTGTGAACTATGGTAGCTTGTAGGCATTACGCACAGTGCACACATAACGTAGGTGATGACATGACACGTGCTATTGTTGTTGTTGACATTCATATAGCATATTTCATAGAACATTTGCCAATAAAACATATAATTGCACAAGGGCATGAACCATTAAACTATTACATGTCTGTCAGTTATCACAATTCTCTATGGTGATAGAGTATTTTTGTGTGATGAGTCCATTCCCCTTTCCTCGCTCTCATCTGTCCTCTGTCTGCCGTATTAATACTCGTGTCAGCAACATTGGCTTAATAAATATTATCACAGTCTGTGCTGGGAAAATTCAACCCTGGTCCCACACCTCCATAATAAATGATATGATAGATGCCATATTGTTGCAACGCTGTGATACAGCACGCTAGCATATACTTACTAACTAACATAACATGATGGTTTGATGTTACAAAATTAGACAGATTCGTGCTACTTACCCAGCGTGCGCGTCCCAGAACCGCGTTTAGCCTACATTAGACAAGATAAGAGAGATTGGTGATACTGTCCTATCCTCTCGACAACCGTCAACAATCATGCACTGTATTCAGATATTGGTTTGGTTACATAAGTAAAGTCGCTAGGCCTACTCCTCCTAGGAAACCCTACGCATAGGCTGGCTGGATACAGAAGAGAACAACATTTGCGCGGCGGTTTTCATAGCGCTCGGTTGAAGACACTACAGCAGCATTCTCCGTAGTAACTTGTCTCGACAGCTAGGTGGAGAGCTAGTTACAGTACTGCAGGCGAAGGCAACTAGGTTCAGCCGCGGAGTCGATGGTTATGGGCCGGGACATCATTATAATAATGCTGCAAATTCACCACAACTAATACCCATAATAGATTGTATTTTGAAAATAACAATCATTTCATACCTTGATTACATTGAGACATGATCACATGCAAAATACGTCTCGTTTTTAATTTGTGGTATACTTGGGAACATGTTTCCTAAATTAAACAAATGTGCAGCTGAATTCCTTGTCATTTTAGATTTTATTTTTATTTTTACATAAACAAAATCCTATGTTTTATTTTGTAATAAAAATGGGGGAGATTGGGTATCACTCGCGGGCCAGTTTTGTTTAGTTTATTTTGTAACTGTTTCTCAGCCAGCCAGGAAAAGGGAAAGTTAGGCTACATTGTTTCCTTCAGACTGATCAGATCGTGCACTGTGCTCGAGAACGGTGAACGCCCCCCGCGAGGCTGCGTCATTCTGTCCCAAAACATTGTTGACAGCTTTCTATTAGATTGCATCGTTGCGAGCTTCACTCGTAATAAATGATGAGCACATACACAAGCAATATCTTAGCAAAGGCAACTTTCATTAGACAATCTATTCAGAAGCTGTATGTGCAGTTCGCCGAAATAATCAAATACCTCAACAGTTCAATGTGCATCTAAATGATTTTTAAAAGTAGCTAAACACTTATGTTCACAAAACAGCCTAAATGATTTAGAAATACATAATGATATTAAAAAAACTAACAAAATGGCGACGACATATCAAGCCTGGCTTTCTCTTGGCCTTTCTTTCCCAAGCAGTTACCTGTTTGAATATCTGAATTCGTTCCTTGCGCTACCCGGGCACGGTTGAAGTCAGAGCGGACTGAAGCCCATTCACAAAACGGGGGCTTCTGAGCAGAAAGCGCCCGTAGTAGAAGCACTGAGTAGAAGGTTACAGCAGTCTCAAACAAGCTGAAAGCAACACACCGCACACTCTTTCAGGAGCTCCAAGAGGCGGGAGAGAAGGGAGGGAGAGAAGGGTGATTGATGTGCGCTATGGGAGATCCAGTAGACTGTAAGCCTATACAGCCAAAGCCTAATGTTTTTTTTATTGTTTAGAAATTGTATTTCACTTGAAAAATGATCTCTATCGAGCATTATTGTGGTTGAATGTCAAATATTAGGCCTAAGGCTATAATTATGTTTACTAACGAAAACAATATATTTTTTTAGTTTCATTCCCGCATACTCCACTTTGAAATTTATGGGACCATCTTGCATAGAATCATCCTGAGAATGTTTATAGAGGTTTTTCCCCCCTCCTGTCATAACCATTGCAAACCTATAGGCCTAAATCCTAGGTCCATTGACTTAAATCTATTTTAGGCCAACTATTCTCATCACCCACCATTCGGTTATCCAACTGTAGACTCTTATTTATTTTGTATATCTAGATTTTTTTTATCGGACTGGTTCTAAATAAGACCACCTAGCTCTAAAAAAAAACTGTGGATGACATCTGGATTTGCGCAAACGATGCGCATATTTGAGCTCTCTACGTAACATCCTTCGTCTACAAACCAAAATGGCGACTACCACGGATTTAGCACCGTGACAGTTCGACCGAAATTGTGCAACTCTTCAGTGTTTTCAAAATAGACCTGAACCGTCTAAAACTACATGACCTTGCCTGTTTGGATTTTCATTTGGAATTTAATGAATTAATTGGTTGGTAAATTATTGTTGTGTACCTACAGTTGTTGTAGTCTTGCTGCAGTGTAACGTTACTGTAAAACAAGGATGCATGTTGCAGTGACTTGCTAGCAGATATCTAGTTAGCTAATGCAAGGTTAGCTAGCTATTGAGTTTAGATTACATTGCTAGTCCTAATAACATAGTCATTATTTTACAGTGAAGGTCGCCCCTGCAATAGTACAGATGGCAACTGTGTAAACTGACCTGGGTTTATGTACTTATTCATGTTCCAGACCATGGCCCTTCACAGACTATCCTTGAGATTACGACAAACGATGAGTCCATGGTGCAAGATCCCATGACATTCATAGCTTTATTTATTCTATTTAACTAGAAAAGTCGGTTAAGAACAAATTCTTATTTACAATGACGGCCTACCAAAAAGGCAAAAAAGCTTCCTACGGGGGTTGGAATTAAAAAAAATATATATAGCACTACACAAAGAGAGACCTAAGAAAACAACATAGCAAGGCAGCAACACATGACAAATCAACATGGTAGCAGCACAAAACATGGTACAAACATTTTTGTGCACAGACAACAGCACAAATTGGCAAGAAGGTAGAGAACAATACATCACACAAAGCAGCTACAACTGTCGGTGTCTGATTGATTAATAGATTGAAGAGAGCTTGAGGCTTGCACTAATACTATAGTCCCTTATACCTAATTGTTATGTGCTGACTCTCAACTCTCATTTCCATTACACATAAGTCATTGGACGAAGGCGTCTTCTGTATGGGGATGTTTAGTTAAGAGCCCCAACAGTCAGTCTGAACATTAACATGCATCACTTCCTTATCTTGCATATCAGCGAGAAACAATACATTTAAAAAATACAGTACCAGTCAAAATTTTAGACACACCTACTCATTCCAGGGTTTTTCTTTATTTTCTAAATTGTAGAATAATGGTGACGACATCAAAACGATGAAAAGCTCAAAAGCTCTGCACACTTGCCATTCTCTCAACCAGCTTCATGACATCGTCACCTGGAATGCATTTCAATCGAGAGGTGTACCTTGGTAAGTTTATTTGTGGAATTTATTTCCTTAATGCGTTTGAGCCAATCAGTTGTGTTGTGACAAGGCAGGGGTGGTATACTGAAGGTAACCCTATTTGGTAAAAGACCAAGTCTAATTGCTGCAATAAACAACTGCTAAAGGACACCAATAAGAAGAAGAGACTTGCTTGGGTCAAGAAACACGAGCAATGGACATTAGACTGGTAGAAATATGTCCTTTTTGTCTGACAAGTCCAAATTTGAGATGTTTGGTTGCATCCGCCGTGTCTTTGTGAGATGCACATTAGGTGAACGGATGATCTCCGCATGTGTGGTTCCCACCGTGAAGCATGGAGGTGTGGGGGGGCTTTGGTGGTGACACTGTCAGTAATTTATTTAAAATTCAAGGCACACTTAACCAGCATGCCTACCACAGCATTCTGCAGCTATACACCATCTCATCTGGTTTGGGCTTAGTGGGACTATCATTTGTTTTTTAACGGGACAATGACCCAACACACCTTCAGGTTGTGTAAGGGCAATTTGACCAAGAAGGAGAGTGATGGAGTGCTGCATCAGATGACCTGGTCAAAACACAATCACCCGGCCTCAACCCAATTAAGATGGTTTGGGATGAGTTGGACCACAGAGTGAAGGAAAATCAGCCAACAAGTGCTCAGCATATGTGGGAACTCCTTCAAGACTGTTGGAAAAGCATTCCAGGTGAAGCTGTTTGAGAGAATGCCTAGAGTGTGCAAAGCTGTCATCAAGGCAAAGGGTGGGTACTTTGAAGAATCTCAAATATAAAATGTAACACCTTTTTTGGTTACTACATGATTCCATGTGTCATTTCATAGTTGTGATGTCTTCACTATCATTCTACAATGTAGAAAATAAAGAGCCTTGAATGAGTAATCGTGGCTAAACTTTTCACTTGTACTATATACAGTGGGGCAAAAAAGTATTTAGTCAGCCACCAATTGTGCAAGTTCTCCCACTTAAAGATGAGAAAGGCCTGTAATTTTCATCATAGGTACACTTCAACTATGACAGACAAAAGTAGAATAAAAAAATCCAGAAAATCACATTGTAGGATTTTTAATGAATTTATTTGCAAATTATGGTGGAAAATAAGTATTTGGTCAATAACAAAAGTTTATCTCAATACTTTGTTATATACCCTTTGTTGGCAATGACAGAGGTGAAGACTTACAGAAAACATTCAACAAGGTTTTCACACACTGTTGCTGGTATTTTGGCCCATTCCTCCATGCAGATCTCCTCACGAGCAGTGATGTTTTGTGGCTGTTGCTGGGCAACATGGACTTTCAACTCCCTTCAAAGATTTTCTATGGAGTTGAGATATGGAGACTGGCTAGGCCACTTCAGGACATTGAAATGCTTCTTACTAAGCCACTCCCTTGTTGCCCGGGCGGTGTAATTGGGGTCATTGTCATGCTGAAAGACCCAGCCACGTTTCATCTTCAATGCAATTGCTGATGGTAGGCTTTGTTACTTTGGTCCCAGCTCTCTGCAGGTCATTCACTAGGTCCCCCCGTGTGGTTCTGGGATTTTTGCTCACCGTTCTTGTGATCATTTTGACCCCACGGGGTGAGATCTTGCGTGGAGCCCCAGATCGGGGGAGATTATCAGTGGTCTTGTATGTCTTCCATTTCCTAATAACTGCTCCCACAGTTAATTTCTTCAAACCAAGCTGCTTACCTATTGCAGATGAAGTCTTCCCAGCGTGGTGCAGGTCTACAATTTTGTTTCTGGTGTTTGACAGCTCTTTGATCTTGGCCATAGTGGAGTTTGGAGTTGTTGGAGTTTGGCTGTAGTTGAGTCAGTGTGTTGGCAGCAGCCACTCAATGTTAGTGGAGGCTGTTCAACAGTCTGATGGCCTTGAAATAGAAGCTGTTTTTCAGTCTCTCGGTCCCTGCTTTGATGCACCTGTAGCTCAGTTACCTTAGCTTTCTTGGGAACAGGGACAATGGTGGCCCTCTTGAAGCATGTGGGAACAGCAGACTGGGATAAGGATTGATTGAATATGTCTGTAAACACACCAGCCAACTGGTCTGCGCATGCTTTGAGGACGTGGCTGGGGATGCCGTCTGGTCCTGCAGCCTTGCGAGGGTTAACACGTTTGAATGTTTAACTCACATTGGCTGCAGTGAAGGAGAGTCCGCAGGTTTTGGTTGCGGGCTGTGTCAGTAGCACTGTATTGTCCTCAAAGCAGGCAAAAAAGTTATTTCGTCTGTCTGGGAGCAAGACACCCTGGTCTGCGACGGGGCTGGTTTTCTTTTTGTAATCCGTGATTGACTGTAGACCCTGCCACATACCTCTTGTGTCTGAGCCGTTGAATTGCGACTCTACTTTGTCTCTATACTGGCGCTTAGCTTGTTTGAGTGCCTTGTGGAGGGAATAGCTACACTGTTTGTATTCGGTCATGTTTCCAGACACCTTGCCCTGATTAAAAGCAGTGGTTCGCGCTTTCAGTTTCACGCGAATGCTGCCATCAATCCATGGTTTCTTTTTTGGGAATGTTTTAATCGTTACTATGGGTACGACATCGTCAATGCACTGTGGCAAAATCTGCACGGAGCCTTCACCGTGCACTGCCACTTTAAGAGCGCATCAGCAGTAAGGAAGGAGGAAATAGAGCTCATTCAGCTCTTTGGGGAGGGGCACTTGGGTGGCGCGACAGTTTGATTGTGTGTGCTGTGCTGCAGAAGTTTTGTTTGTTTTCAGCGTTTGTAGTTTATAAAGTATTTAACTCAATCATCGGTGTGATCGCTTTAGATCGTGGTTGTTTTTATTTGGGACCACGCCCGTTATGGATCGCATGGATTAGTAGCAACATTGTTGCGAAGCTTTAACATACAAACAAACCATCGGACATTCAGACAGTACATCGGCAGGCCTGAAGACCACAGCTAAGATTTCTTTTTTTCTCTCTTTCTCTTCCCTCTCGTTCCAGTGCTTTACCCTGCAACAGACTCTCTATGTTTCAAATGCACTTCCCATTGAAGTTCATTAGAGCTGGACTATGATTTCCCTGCCAGAAGTATTTGGATGGACATTTTAGTTAAAAGGGAGGTTGCTTGCAAGTTGTGTATTGTTATGTGAACTGTATTGAGGTGAGGTGTACTAATGACATGTGGCCGAGAAGACTGTGGACATTTTTAAGGTCTTTGTTGTGTCGATGAACACCCCCCACATTCATACCCTCTGCACTCATCCACTAGAAAATAATACAGATTATTGCAAATCCTCTGTTGATGACTGGGTTCGTTCTTGTATGAAGTTGCTGTTGAATTGCTCTGCCATTATTATTATTATTATTATTATTATTATTATGAGGGATTCTTGTTGGGGTTACCCCTGTGCTGTGATGTGGGTTTTATATGGTGTTTATTCTCTTTTCTCTCCACTGGCTATCTGGTAAACAGGCTACACTCTAGGCAGTCTCTTCTGCTGATGTGTGTGGGTCTGGTAGTGGTACTCTCTCTATTCTACTCATTTCCTTTCGGCATGGTTAATACCTGCCTGGCGCCCGAACAAAATCTTTCTTTACCTCTCTCTAATAAATACCGCTACAGCACTTTCTATTGAACTCGCTCACCGAATCGGCGTATTCGTCAATGTTGTTGTTGGACGCAATACGGAACATATCCCAATCCATGTGATCGAAGCAGTCTCGAAGCGTGGAATCAGATTGGTTGGACCAGCGTTGAACAGACCTGAGCGCGGGAACTTCCTGTTTTAGTTTCTGTCTGTAGGCAGGGAGCAACAAAATGGAGTCGTGGTCAGCTTTTCCGAAAGGAGGTCGGGGGAGGGCCTTATATGCATCGCGGAAGTTAGAGTAACAATGATCCAGGGTTTTACCAGCCCTGGTTGCGCAATCGATATGCTGATACAATTTAGGGAGTCTTTTCAGATTAGCCTTGTTAAAATCCCCAGCGACAATGTATGCAGCCTCAGGATATGTGGTTTCCAGTTTACATAGAGTCAAATAAAGTTTGTTCAGGGCCATCGATGTGTCTGCTTGGGGGGGGGGATATATACGGCTGTGATTATAATCGAAGAGAATTCCCTTGGTAGGTAATGCGGTCGACATTTGATTGTGAGGAATTCTAAATCAGGTGAACAGAAGGACTTTAGTTCCTGTATGTTGTTATGATCACACCACGTCTCGTTAACCATAAGGCATACCCCCCGCCCCTCTTCTTACCGGAAAGATGCTTGTTTCTGTCAACGCGATGCGTGAAGAAACCCGCTGGCTGTACCGACTCCGATAGCGTCTCTCGAGTGAGCCATGTTTCCGTGAAGCAAAGAACGTTAGTCTCTGATGTCTCTCTGGAATGCTACTCTTGCTCGGATTTCATCAACCTTGTTGTCAAGAGACTGGACATTGGCGAGTAGTATGCTAGGGAGTGGTGTGTGATGTGCCCGTCTCCGGAGCCTGACCAGAAGACCGCCTGTTTTATGACGTCGTTGTTTTGGGTCGCCGGCTGGCATCCAATCCGTTGTCCTGGGTGGAAGGCAGAACACAGGATACGGTTCGGAAAGTCATATTCCTGGTTGTAATGATGGTGAGTTGCTCTTATATTTAGTAGTTCCTCCCAACTGTATGTAATGAAACCTAAGATTACTTGGGGTACCAATGTAAGAAATAACACGTAAAAAAACAAAATACTGCATAGTTTCCTAGGAACGTGAAGCAAGGCGCCCATCTCTGTCGGCGCCGGTAAAGCACCGCCTTATCTCAGCTCACTGGTCACCATAGCAGCACCCACCCATAGCACACGCTCCAGCAGGTATATCTCACTGGTCATCCACAAACCTAATTCCTCCTTTGGCTGCCTTTCCTTACAGTGCTCTGCTGCCAATGACTGGAATGAACTGCAAAAATCACTGAAGCTGGAGACTTATATTTCCCTCACTAACTTTAAGCACCAGCTATCAGAGCAGATCACTGCACCTGTATATAGCCCATCTGTAAATAGCCCATCCAACTACCTCATCCCCATACTGTTATTTATTTAGCTCCTTTGTACCCCAGTATCTCTATATTGTAATTATTTCTCCGCTATAGCCTATTTATTGCCTTACCTCCCTTATCCTACCTCATTTGCACACACTGTATATATACTTTTTTCTATTGTATTATTGACTGCATGTTTGTTTATTCCATGTGTAACTCTGTTTGTGTCGCACTGCTTGGCTTTATCTTGGCCAGGTCACAATTGAAAATGAGAACTTCTTCTCAACTAGCCTAACTGGTTAAATAAAAATATACAGCAGTGGAGGCCGCTGAGGGGAGGCCGGTTCATAATAATGACTGGAAATGACTGAATAATAACCATTCCACTTATTCCATTCCAGCCATTACCACAAGCCTGTCCTCCCCAATTAAGGTGCCACCAACCTCCTGTGGTGTACAATATGTGTATATTTTGCAGTTGTTAAATTATTTTGATGTGATATAAAAGTAAAGGGCTTTATTTTTCTAGTATCGCATTTGAGAATCGATTGGCGCTTAGAGGTTTTGGCTGCCAGAGCCAGTCTACCTCTGAAAATAACAGAAGGTCCTTGGACCATAAGGAGTAACGGGGAGGTTAGGCTCCGTAAGAGGACATCTTGAGCTAGTGCTAGCTATGAATATTTATTAACATTTAAGATGCATTGGGATGTCAGTTTCCATGTGATCAATGCATTTTGAAAAGTCAGCGCTACATATACAGTACATGTCTTTCTGGAGATGTCTTTCTGGTACTAGTAAAAATTTGTTTTGTGCTTCACCACTGTACTGTAGTTCATTCTAAATTCTAGAACACTGCTGTGCTTAGGCGTACATGTTTTGGACTATGATAGACGCTCTACACCTGCCTCTTACCTATGGAATGTGATGATGTCACGGACAGGTAGCGCAGGTGCGGCCGCTCCATGGTAGTGGGTGTGGCCAGCAGCAGGAGGCGGTTGGCATGGAGATGAGACCGGAGACATTCTCCATCTTCAGAACACAGGAGAATGACTCGGTTGGTGGAATAATCAACCACACTTTATTCTGTAGCATGTGGTAATAAGTGTGGAGGGCACTGATGTTTCATCTCTCTCTGTCCCCAGGCCTGTCAGTCAGAACAGCACCTAGGGCAGTACTACACTGTTCCCCCCTCCCACTTCCACACTGTCTTCCCCCATGGCCTGCCTCCACGATACCAACAACAGGTTGTGTGTGTGTGTCTCTGTGTGTGTGTGTGTGTGTGTTACAGTATGACTGACTGTATGTACCCGTGTCCAGGTGAAGACTTTTAACGAGGGCTGTGTGATGGTGAAGCAGCCTGCTCTGGAGCTGATATCTCACCTGAAGAGAGCTGACTACAGCAAGCCCACCCTGCGCTACCTACTCTGTATCCTACCCTACCAGTTACATCTGATCACACCTCTGTGTACCTTTACACATTTAATATACAGTCGTGGCCCAAAAAATGGAGAATGACACCGATATTAATTTCCACAAAGTTTGCTGCTTCAGTGTCTTTAGATATTTTTGTCAGATGTTACTATGGAATACTGAAGTATAATTACAAGCATTTCATAAGTGTCAAAGGCTTTTATTGACAATTAATGTTGAACCTTCTTTTTCAAGACCTCTGCAATCTGCCCTGGCTTGCTGTCAATTGACTTCTGGGCCACATCCTGACTGATGGCAGCCCATTCTTGCATAATCAATGCTTGTAGTTTGTCAGAATTTGTGGGGTTTTGTTTGTCCACCTGCCTCTTGAGGATTGACCACAAGTTCTCAATGGGATTAAGGTCTGGGGAGTTTCCTGGAAATGGACCCAAAATATCAATGTTTTGTTCCCCTAGCCACTTAGTTATCACTTTTGCCTTGTGGCAAGGTGCTCCATCATGCTGGAAAAGGCATTGTTCTTCATCAAACTGTTCCTGAATGGTTGGGAGAAGTTTCTCTCTGAGGATGTATTGGTACCATTCTTTATTCATGGCTGTGTTCTTAGGCAAAATTGTGAGTGAGCCCACTCCCTTGGCTGAGAAGCAACCCCACACATGAATGGTATCAGGATGCTTTACTGTTGTCATGACACAGGACTGATGGTAGCGGTCACCTTGTCTTCTCCGGACAAGCTTTTTTTCCCGGATGTCCAAAACAATCGGAAAGGGGATTCATCAGAGAAAATGACTTTACCCCAGTCCTCAGCAGTCCAATCCCTGTACCTTTTGCAGAATATCAGTCTGTCCATGATGTTTTTCCTGAAGAGAAGTGGCTTCTTTGATGCCCTTCTTGACACCAGGCCATCCTCCAAAAGTCTTCGCTTCACTGTGCGTGCAGATGCACACACACCTGCCTGCTGCCATTCCTGAGCAAGCTCTATACTGGTGGTGCCCCGATCCCACAGCTGAATCAACTTTAGGAGATGGTCCAGGCGCTTGCTGGACTTTCTTGGGTGCCCAGAAGCCTTCTTCACAACAATTGAACCGCTCTCCTTGAAGTTCTTGATGATCTGATAAATGGTTGATTTTGGTGCAATCTTACTGGCAGCAATATCCTTGCCTGTGAAGCCCTTTTTGTGCAAAGCAATGATGACGGCACGTGTTTTCTTGCAGGTAAGCATGGTTGACAGAAGAAGAACAATGATTCCAAGCACCGCCCTCCTTTTGAAGCTTCCAGTCTGTTATTCGAACTCAATCAACAAGACAGAGTGATCTCCAGCCTTGTCCTCGTCAACACTCACACCTGTGTTAACGAGAGAATCACTAACATGATGTCAGCTGGTCCTTTTGTGGCAGGGCTGAAATGCAGTGGAAATGTTTTGGGGGGGATTCAGTTAATTTGCATGGTTTAAGAGGGATTTTGCAATTAATTGCAGTTCATCTGATCACTCTTCATAACATTTTGGAGTATATGCAAATTGCCATCATACAGACTGAGGCAGCAAACTTTGTGGAAATGAATGTGTCATTCTCAAAACCTTTGGCCACGACTGTACACACAGTCATCCCCGTACCTCTCTATGACCTGTGTTGTCTACCTGTATTGTGTTGAATTATGTTGGTGTTGACCTTGACTGGTTGTGTAGATGGTGTGAAGGGCAGTGGGAAGACCATGTCTCTCTGTCATACTGTCCACTACTGCTCCACACAGGGATGGCTGGTACTACACATACCAGATGGTGAGTAACACACACACACCCCGACGTGGCATACACACAGACACACAAAATAATGATGATGATGATGATAATAATCTCCTCTCTATAGCCCACCTGTGGGTGAAGAACTGTAAGGAGCTGTTGCCTTCCTCCTATCACGCCTCCCGCTTTGACTAGCCAATACAGGCCTCCAACTGGCTACGCAACTTCAGAACCACCAATGAACACTTCCTCTCCAAGGGAGCCCCTCCTCCTCAGATAGATAGTGGGCGCCAGGTACATTGCCAGTCAAAAGTTTGGACACACGGTGTGCAAAACTGTCAAGGCTTTGCACACCGTACAAACCCAAAAAGCTGTAATCACTTTTTGGGTTACTACATGATTCCATGTGTTATTACATAGTTTTGATGTCTTCACTATTATTCTACAATGTGGAAAATAGTACAAGAAAGAAAGAAACCCTGGAATGTGTAGGTGTGTCCAAACCTTTGACTGGTACTGTATGTGTTGCCTGTAGGAACAATTCAAGGATCAGTTTACCATCCCCTAATCCTAACATTAGAAATAAGATGGTGCCTTCAGAAACTATTCACACACCTAGACTTTTTCCACATTGTGTTGTTACAAAGCCAGATTAAAATTGATTTAATTGTTGTTTTTTGTCAACGATCTACACAAGTTCTCAAAGTGGAAGAAACATGTTATTTCTTTAATTCAATGGAAAATAAAAAAAGTAATATTTTGATTTGAGTTAATACATGTCAATCACATTTGGCAGCAATTACAGCTGTGAGTCTTTCTGGGTAAGTCTCAGAGCTTTGCATACCTGGATTCTACAATATTTGCCTATTGTTCTATAAAAAATAATTGTCAAGCTCTGTGAAGTTGGTTGTTGATCATTGCTAGACAGCCATTTTTCTTTTAATTTTTTAAAAACTAGGCCACTCAGGAACATTCAATGTTATCTTGGTAAGCAATTCCAGTGTATATTTGGCTTTGTTTGTTTCCCAGTGTCGGTTTATTTTTATCCTAAAAAAACTCCAGAGGCCTTGCCGATGACAAGTAAACCCATAACATGATGCAGCCACCACCATTCTTGAAAATATGACATGATACTCAGTGATGTGTTTGTTGTGTTGGATTTACCCCAAACATAACACTTTGTATTCAGGAAAAAAAGTTAATTTCATACCACATTTTTTCAGTATTACTTTAGTGCCTTATTGCAAACAGGATGGCTGCCTTCTTTTCACTCTATCAATTATGTTAGTATTGTGAAATAACTACTGTGTTGATCCATCCTCCGTTATCTCCTATCACAGCCTTTAAACTCAAACCTTATTTAAATCACGATTCGCCTCATGGTGAAATCCCTGAGCGGATCCTGCCTCTCTGGAAACTACGTTAGGATTGCCGCCTGTATCGTTGTGGGTTTAATTTGACACTTTGGATGGTGCATCAATAATAGCTCCACCATACTCAAAGGGATATTCAATGTCTGTTTTATTTGTATATTTACCCAACTACCAATAGGTGCCCTTTGTGAACCATAGGAAAAGCTCCCTGGCCTTTGGTTGAATCTGTGCTTGAAATTCATTGTTTGACTTAGGAACCTTACTGATAATTGTGTGTGTGGGGTACCGAGATGGCATTTTAAATACTATTGCACACAGTTGTTAAGCATATTTTTACTCCTTGAGGCATCCTGTATTTGTGACTGTCTCCCCTTGTTGTTTTAGATCAAGTTGAGGCAGCGGTACGTGTGGACTAAGAGAGAGAGCACTGAGGAGGGACGGCCACTAGGGGTGCTGGTGGACATGGTGAGTCCAGTGTCAACGTGCCCTTTATTAAGGCGTCAGCATCCTTCAGTTTGACCGAACTTGGCTAGGCGAACCGAACGAGTGTGCTCGCATGCTCCCTTGAAAGACCTTCACTTGAAAAATTAGAAAGTGTTAATAGTGCTGTTTGTCCATGTTTAAGATGCCGTAGTCAGAATTAATCTAACATAACTTAATCTGTTATGACGTTTTGGCCAAGGAGATCTTAGTCATGCAATTTTATATTTAACTAAGATGTATTGTGCAGTATTTTTCAATTAAAAAATGTGCATGAAAACAAGTAATCTCTTGTTGAATGACAAAGACTTTATTGCAGAATCCCTACGAAGGGGTGTAGATTTCAGCTACCAACTTTGGCTTGCCTCCAGAAAACACAAACATCACAACGTAGTCATAATATATGCAAAAACTGTTCCGACCTGTTTTGGCTGGGAATCATGTGGACGCCTTGCGTCTGGGCTCCAGTTCTGAAACATAATTGGTTCAGTGCACTTCTCTTAAGAATCTCATATGTGGTATCATTGTTAAGCTGTGTTTTTCACCCCAGGGAGTGTCTCGTGTGAAGAGCAGCAGTGATGTGGTGGGGGCAGTTCTAAAGGAGCTGAGGCTACAGGCTGGGGGGACAGAAGGGGGCTTCAGGCTGGCTGTGGCTGTTGGAGTCAACAGCCTCTGGGGAAGGACCACACTCAAGAAGGAAGACAAGAGCCCTGTACTAATACATTCATTCACCTCACTGTGGATCTATGAAAAAAAAAGATTTCTATTGCTTCCATTTTTGCCTTTGAAATTTCTGTGTAAAGATTGCTTACTTGACTGACCTTTCTCTCCCCTGTCACTTTTCCCTTCTCTCTACTTTTTCTGTGTCTCTCCTCTCTGCCAGGTGGCTCCAGAGGAGTTGACATTGGTTCATAACTTGAGGAAGATGATCAACAATGACTGGGTGAGAACTGTATGGTGGTTATCCTCTAATAGACATTAGAAAATTACATGATTGTGATTTACACCTCTGTCCCTCTCTCTCCTCCATGTGGAGGGGTGGTCATCGCCACGCTGTCTGAGACAGGATCTCTCTACGCTCCAAGCTCTGCCTACCTGCCCCAGGAGCTGCTGGGAGAGGTCAGGGGTCATGATTACATCCTGGTTAATGTTATATGTCCAGTCCAAAAACTACCTCTAACCCTTGGTGTCTATTGATCTGGGCTAACAAGGGAATGATCTAGATGTTTTTGGACAAGACCCTTCTGATGTGTTTATATGCATCATCAGTCAAATAGAAACAGAAGTTCACCTATTAAAAACATCCTCATCCTCTGTGTTCCTCCTACAGGAGGGCTTTGACAGCATGGACCCGTTTGTTCCAGTACCAGTCTCTCTCTACAGTGAGAAGGAGTTTGAGAGCTGGTACCTCTACTACCTGGACCGCCACTGGCTACAACACCCACACAGTAAGAGATATTCACTTTCACCACTGTTTGTGATGGTTTAGATTATGACATGAACTGATTGAGAGATTTCTCTATAAAGGTCAGACAGAGGAAGGGAAGAAAGAACTCATCTTCCTCAGCAACAGAAACCCTTCTGTACTGGAGAGACTGTGCCTTCCTGTAACATCACACATGGGCCCACACACCCATAGAGATAGGACTCATCTTTATATCTGTGACAGCATGGGCAGCGCCATTGAGGCTACAACCCATAGGAATCCCCACTCAGTTGACTACTTTGACCACTTTAAAATGGCGGAAGCCCTCTGGTGCTGCCCATGCGACATCAAGGCCACGAGCATTCTCTATGGGACAAATGCCAATACAGACTCATACATGGATTATAACGTTGCAGTTGTGTATGTGTCCCTCCATAAATTATTCTGTTGTGATGCATGATAGTGTCTTTCATAATAAAAATATACATGAAAAACAGTCAGATCTCATGTTCTTTTATATGAGCCAATACAGACATTTTCTTCATGAAAAGTTAGTGATGTTTGTCTTTTGAATATAGAGAGTACCTGACACAATGCACAGAATTACAACTACTTTAAGTCAATACATTTTTATTTGACCAAATCAAAGGGTTAGAGCCTCAAGCCTTTTGAATACAGCTTAGTGGTAGATGTAGACAGGTATGGTCAAGTGAAGATGTTACTCTGCCTCATTATTAGTGTCCTCACGAGAGCACCAGACCATATTTCTGGGACTGTAGAGCATCAGGGCACCTTCGTCAGGGAGGGTGAGGTGACCTCTTTGTGCATTGTTGGGCCGGTCGATGTTACGATGTCCAGATCACCACTAGGTCTCTGTAGAGCTCCAGGGTACCTTTGTCAGTGAGGGTGAGGTGGCCTCTTTGTGTATTGTTGCAACGGCCAGTGTTACTTGACCAAATGGGATGGTCCTGTGTAGTGTAGATGACCAGGTTGCCATCCTGTTGGAGGATGAGCCTCTGAGCATCTTTGTTCACAGTGTTTGATGCCCAGACAACCCGACCCCAACCGTAGAGCACAAAGTTGCCATCGGTCTGCAAAGAGAAAATGTATTTGCATATAAACATGTTAGACAAAGATGACCTCTGTACTGCTGTGCATTCCTTTCATCCACTTTTAAATGATTACTTAAACGTTTAGGATGAAAAAGTGTTCGTTTACTAAATAAAAATATTAAGGGTGTGCATCTATTCCATTCGATACGCATCTAGATGGTCTGCGATATGATACAGGAATTATACGTTTTCATTTGAAACAATTCGATGTGGTTTGATTAGAGAATGGTTTGATGCGATGTAAATCGATGCACTAAGATTAGTTTAATTTCCCATTCTAAATAAAAATCTGCAATTCGTAACATATCAATCGGAATGTATAATGGACATCCACAAATGAATACACACATTAGGAAACGTAACATATCAATGGTGACCCGTCATTGAGGGCAGAGCCTTTTTTGTATGTTTTTGGGCATTAATACGTGTCACATATCAGTTTGCAAACAATGTAAAAAAGTTAATAAATCCGCAAACAAACATGGTCTCTTTTTTGCTTTCTTGAGTAAGGCAGCTTCAAAATGCAGGTGTTTCAGCATAGCTCATTGCTTTCTTTGGTGGTGGGACAGCCATTGGAAAATACAGAGCTTAGGAGTTGGTAATGTATTCTAGATGTGCAGTGATTGGCTCAATGTTCTGTCACTCATTGGAACACCACATAACCGCAAAATATACATCGAGACCTCAAATTCAAGTCCCATGGGTGCTGCCATAGTTACATTAGAAGTGCCCATCCAAGAAGGCTCAAGGTCGTTGGCCACAGATAAATTGTTAAATCACATATCTACCGTAGATTTGATTGGACTGATCATGTCAACATATCATATTTTCAACATTTTAGCTAGCAAGTAGACAAGCAGTCATCTTCATGAATCACGTTGACAGTCTGCTGGCAAATCCTATTCAATCCTTGTCATATGAAGAGAAATTATAGATAAAATGTATTGCTGCTCATCGACTATAAACATTACACAAGTTGAATTGCAAATTCAACAATGAGTGGTTTGGAAAGAATCAGTGGCTAACTGCAAGCATTGCAAAGCAATCACTAGCCTGCTATTCAGTGGAGAGGGTGTTTGGTCCAAGTCTGGGTTTAAGGGTCTCTATTCCAAGCTTAAAAGGATAAACATTCAACACCATGGGCCAGAAAAGTTTAAATACATTTGGCCATGCTGTCAATCCAGCATGCATTCTGCCGCATTCAAAACAACTGGAAATTTGGAAATCTCAGATTTTAATGAGTTCAAGACAACAGGGAACTCTGGAAAAAAACAAGCTCAGACTGGGAAAATACATTTTTGAACGGTCATTCAACTCGGAATTCAAAGTTGTGAACCTTGGCCTCTTTCTAGAGCTCCGACCTGAAGATCACTGACGTCATGATTCAACCTTGTTCCCCCCCCCCCCCCCCCCAATTGTCTTGCACCATAAATCCAGGAAATGCCAGACTGATGAAAAATTTGCCCACAAGGACCGCCGCGCCACCTTCCTGTTCAAGTGAGCACGTCACAACAAGGGGAGTCCAAAAATGTCTTGTTTGCAGCTGCATAAATGATGTAATATGACAGGGAGATATGTATACTGTAGCTAAGAAAGTACTACTACGTGTATTTTGTGTAGTAAGCTGTTAGTTGCCCATGTGCCTCACCCTAATAATTTGGTCCCTTCCCCCCTACTGTTCTGACTTGGTGGTGCCCATGTAGCCTATTTTAGAGTAATGTAATCATTGAATATTGTAAGAGCTTTCATTGTCTGCTTATATGCCCCCTTTATCCTATGGTACTGACTTGGTGTACAGGGAGAATGCTGTAAGAACGGACCATGTTCTGAATTCTGTCGCTGTACATTTCAAAAGTGCTTAACAAAGCTATATTGACTGCGTCAGCTCATTAATGTTGTACTCGAAATTACAGATTGCCTCTTATCTGCTCGTTGTCCCCTTATGCCATAGTTTGTACAACTCAATTATCAGTAGAAACCACATTTGTTTAAGCAAGTCAGCCATATCAGCTATGTTTTTTTAAAGGGCAGTAAATGAGGATGAATTAACCGTGTCGCTGCCAGACAAGGCTCCGCTGATAGCCAGGTGTAGCAGTGATAATGATTTACGCAATTGTGCTGAAAAGAAAGCTCTGCTGTTGGGACAGCTTTATGTAGGCTCTAACAGTTTGTGGGCACCATTTGTCACCATTATAGTGCAATTCGTGTATTGCTTAGTGTTGTATTGGCATTGCTGTCATGCATCTAAAACATTTTATTTGTTCACCCACCAAGATTTACATGCTAAAAATCACCACTGCATATCCATAATAAATGCAGTGTCTTGGATTTACTTACAGAATAATATGAAATGCTCTGAGACCACAATGAGTGGAGTGGTAGATGCCTAGTCTCTATTATTGCTCAGCTCAGGTGCCTATATAAACATACATCATTTACACGCACGCACACACACACAGAACCCAGGTCCTGCGTGTCCCCAGGCACTCATTTGTTGACTTCGAAAAAGCCTTGGTTTCATGCATGTTATCAGAAGCCGCCTCCCTGCATTTGTTTTACTCACTGCTTTAGCACAGTCCACCAACCCTGATGTCCTTGCCGTGTCTGAATTCTGAGATTTCCATACCAAACTACAACATTTTCCATCAAGATAGAACTGCCAAAGGGGGAAGAGTTGCAATCTACTGCAGAGATAGCTTGCAAAGTTCTGTCATACTTTCCAGGTCTTCGCCCAAACAGTTTGAGCTTCTAATTCTAAAAATGAATCCCTCCAGAATTAAGTCTCTCACTGTTGCCGCCTGTTATAGACCCCCCGCAACTCCCAGCTGTGCCCATAATTCATTGATTGCCCCTCATCTTCAGAGTTCGTTCTGTTTGGTGACCTAAACTGGGATATGCTTAACATCCCGGCAGTCCTACAATCTATGCTAGATGCCCTCAATCTCACAAATTGCCAAGGAACCCACTAGGTACAACCCTAAATCCAAAAACATGGGCACCCTCATAGACATTATCCTGACCAACTTGCCCTCCAAATACACCTCTGCTGTTTTCAATCAGGATCTCAGCTATCACTGCCTCGTTGCCTGTATCCGCCATGGGTCCACAGTCAAATGACCACCCCTCATCACTGTCAAACGCTCCCGAAAACACTTCTACGAGCAGGCCTTTCTTATCGACCTGGCCAAGGTATCCTGGAAGGATATTGACCTCATCCCGTCAGTCGAGGATGCCTGGTCGTTCTTTAAAAGTAATTTCCTCACCATCTTAAATAAGCATGCCCCTTTCAAAAAAAGGTAGAACTCCAGACCTGACTGCCCTCGACCAGCACAAAAACATCCTGTGGCAGACTGCACCCGCATCGAATAGTCCCCGCAATATGCAACTGTTCAGGGAAAATCAGGAACCAATACATGCAGTCAGTAAGGAAAGCAAAGGCTAGCTTTTTCAAACAGAAACTACAAAATGTTTTGGGACACTGTAAAGTCCATGGAAAACGAGAGCACCTCCTCCCAGCTGCCCACTGCACTGAGGCTTGGTAACATGGTCACCACTGATAAATCCATGATAAATCCGAAATTTCAATAAGCTTCTCTACAGCTGGCCATGCTTTCTTCCTGACTTCCAGCTCCGCACCCCCCGCAGCTACTTGCCCGAGCCTCCCCTGCTTCTCCTTCACCCAAATCCAGATAACAGATGTTCTGAAAGAGCTGCTAAACCTGGACCCGTACAAATCAGCTGGGATCTGGACCCTTTTTCTAAAATGATCTGCCGCCATTGGTAATAGGGGTTGTAACAGTCTGTTCAACTGCTCTTTCGTATCATCCGTGATCCCTAAATATTGGAAAGCTGCCGTGGTCCTCCCCCCTCTTCAAAGGAGGTTACACCCTAGACCAAAACTGTTATAGACCTATATCCATCCTGCCCTGCCTGTTGTCCGGAACTCTGGCAGTCTCTATGGGGGTGCCACAGGGTTCAATTCTCGGGCCGACTCTTTTCTCTGTATATATCAACGATGTTGCGCTTGCTGCGGGTGATTCCCTGATCCACCTCTACACAGACGACACCATTCTGTATACATCTGGCCCTTCTTTGGACACTTAACTAACCTCCAAACAAGCTCCAATGCCATACAACACTCCTTCCGTGGCCTCCAACTGCTCTTAAACACTAGTAAAACAAAATGCATGCTTTTCAAACGTTCGCTGCCCGCACCCACCCGCACAACTAGCATCACTACTCTGGATTTATTTTTCGTCTGCTGATAATTGCTTCAGGGTTGTTGAGTCCAAGGCTATAGGATTCGTCCACCTGTTTAATTCGGATTTATATCATTTTCCATAAAGCTTTTAAAATTGTAATTAATTGCGCTGTTTCTAATTAACATGAATGTGTATATTTTACAATTATAACTGGTTTAGCGTGTATTCGTTTTGAGAGATATTTACCAGGGTTATCAAGTAATATGCTTTATTTGAGTTTAACCTGTAGTTGTTGGCTCTCTTCAAAAGTAAAAGATCGTATTCCTGCGTAAATTCAGAAAATGTTATTTTCTTCTTTATCTTGTAAAGATTTATGGGCTTTCTAAGATTGTGATTTATTTATCTTGCATTTTAATTTCTAAATCAGATGTAACTTTTTGCAGAGTATGAGATTATCATTCCCCTAATGTTTTTAAAAATGGTATAACTAGACAAGTCAGAACACATTCTTATTTACAATGACGGCCTAGGAACAGTTGGTTAACTGCCTTGTTTGGGGGCAGAACGACAGATTCTTTCCTTGTCACCTCAGGGATTCAATCTAGCAACCTTTCGGTTACTTGTCCAACGCTTTAACCACTGGGCTACTTGCCGCCCCAATGTACACCTTAAAGGCATACCAAATTATATCAGCGGTTGGATTTTCTCTGTCTACATTTGTAATGGTAAATATTTTAATTTACGTATTTAAATTTCGGATCCAGAAGATGCTCGCTGATGATTCTCCTACTACAGTTGCTGTGTAGGAGAAAAAATTTAATAAAAGTGTATTTTTCTGTTGGTGTAATTAATCAGAATGATCATTATCATTTTTTAAATCCAGTAATCATTTTTTTTATCCAGTAAATTGTTGAATGCAATTTTGGAGAGAAAGAAATGTAGTCAATTATTGAATAGCTTTTCTTACATAGAGAAAAAACAGATGCCTCGATCTTTAGTTTCTTGGCAATTTCTCACATGGAATAGCCTTCATTTCTCAGAATAATAATAGACTGACGAGTTTCAGAAGAAAGTTCTTTGTTGCTGGTCATTTTGAGCCTGTAATCGAACCTATTTCTGATCAATTTGATGTTGTTATTTTAATAGACAAGAAATGTACTTATCTTTCAAAAACAATGACATTTCTAAGTGGCCCCAAACTTTTGATTTTTTAAAATATATATTAGAGAATAAAAATAATGTTTCAAGATTAAGGTTCAGCTGAAGGCACCAGAGTTAAATCTTCTCACTTTGCCAGTAACTTTTTCTGCTACCATTAATGTCAAGCCGTCTACACGTACAGTTTGATGCATACGTTTGATAAATCCAACATATGCAACATAATTTCCAATTGAACGCTGCGTTTGCCTTGCAGCATTGCGTTGCAGAGCCAGTTGCAGTGAGTTGTGTGGTGCATATGCTGGATTTATCGAATGCATCAAACTGTATGCTAGATGGCTTGACGTTAATGGTAGCAGAAGGTGAATGTTGAACTTTTGTTGTACACATATGCTTTAAACATTTAAATATATAATTAAAGTTTGACTACATAATTTATTACACAGCATTGATTTAATGACACTGTCTGATCACAGCTTGAATCGTTATATCCCTACAAAAAACCTTCTAAGGTCAAAATAAGTTGCAGACCAGATATCTAATGTTAATATAATTTAAATGTACGTGTTTCACTAACTATTGTACCTGAAAGATGGCTTTAAATTGTCCATTGTTGGAGAGGAGGTAGTCCCCTTTCAGCAGAATCCTCTCGGTGCTCATGTAGTTCATACTCATGATTCTGAAAGAGAGAATTTATATTGTTTATTTGCTGCAGTTTATTATAGTAAACACCCACACAAACAGCAAGGAGCAAAACACATTTAGACAAAAAAGGAAGAGAGAGAAAATGTGCCTAAACTAGCCCTTTTATAATGAGAATGGATCATTTCAGTTCTAAATGACAAATGTAAAAACCAACTAAATAATACACAAAATTAATAGAAATGCATCTCATTAAGACCTCATTTAACTGGCCATTCCCTGTACATAAATGAAAAAACACACGTGAAAATAGGAGTTACCTCAAATTCTTAAATGAACTTACAAGTATTTAGGAGCAGTAGATTGAAGAAGTGAATTGCAGGTTGCAGTTGTGCAGTGATGAAGCAGCTCTGGCCTTATATCCCTGCTCAGGTGAAAGGGGTGGAGTAATAAGGATGAGGAAATGGGTGGTGTCCACTGTACATTAAATTTGACCAAATGCGGCTGAAATGTACATGATAGTTACAATGACCAGTGGTGGAAAAAGTACCCAAATGTCATTTGAGAAAAAGGAAAGATACCATAAGAAAAAGTCACCCAGTAAAATTCTATTTGAGTAAAAAAACAAATAGATATATATATATTTGGTTTTAAATATACTTAAGTATCAAAAGTAAATGTAATTGCTAAAATATACTTAAATATCAAAAGTAAAAGTTGAATAATTTAATCATTTCAAATTCCTTATATTAAGCAGACCACACTGCACCATTTTCTATTTAAAAATATATATATATATATTTACAGATAGCCAGGGGCACGCTCAAACACTAAGACTTAATTTACAAACAAAGCAAGGGAGTCCGCTCGATCAGAGGCAGTAGAAATGACCAGGATGATTGTTACGGAGTGTAATTGATAGGTAATCGACAAGACGGACTGTTTCCTGGACTCCGTGTGTAGGGATTTGTACAACGCTTGAACAAGGCTATTGAACTTGACATTGGTGTCTGTCTTCATTCTTCATTCCTTTATCCAACATATCGTACTGAAACATGGTATCAGAAGTGTCTTGAAAACCACACGTCTGTTATTTCTGTAGCTGAGTACAGTATTGGCGCGGTTACGTTCCATATGCGAACACACGCCGTTTCCTACTGCTAGTCACAACACGGATCAACTCGTTGTTAGCTGGCAAGCGAGCATCACTACCTAATGTTACCTCGATGGCTGAAGGCAAAGATATCTCCTATTCCATCGCTATGGCAGCGAACATTCCGCCACCAAATCCCATGGTTCTCACAGGGGTCTCGAATACTAATTGGTACAACTTCAGGGATGAATTCGAGGACTATGCGCTGGCAACCGGTCTACATCAACCCAACGAGGTCCAAGCGGCAAATGAGGAGTTTAATGGGCAGCGAATGCAGGCATTTCTACCGGCACAAACTCACCCTCACAGCACGACAACAGTGTGATGCAAAGGCTATATTGGATTGCATGGGAGAATTACTTCAAAACCACCAGGAACGTCATTTACGTTGAGGATACGCGCCGGCGTCTACTAAGAGAGAGACGCATTGCTTGCTCTTTAGGGTTTTAGGCTGGGTTTCTGTACAGCACTTTGATATATCAGCTGATGTAAGAAGGGCTATATGAATACATTTGATTTGGTGTAAATACTGTGAAAATACACACGCACGAGGCAAAGAGCCCTGCCCTGCCCTGCCTACATTAGTAACTGCCTTTGAAATGTGCTGCACTGCCGAAGTCAGTGACATGAGAATGAGAGCAATGGAAACGCCATGCACCGATGTTGATACTGTTCATGCTGTTGCCAGGCAGACATTCAGACGAAAGAAATCAAGGCAGAGTAATTCACCATGAACTGTGAAGACAGAGAACCCCAAAGCATGTATCTGGGTTGGCGCCTCCCCTTGGGTTGTGCCGTGGTGGAGATGTTTGTGGGCTAAACTCGGCCTTGTCTCAGGATGGTAAGTTGGTGGTTGAAGATATCCCTCTAGTGGTGTGGGGGCTGTGCTTTGGCAAAGTGGGTGGGGTTATATCCTGCCTGTTTGGCCCTGTCCGGGGGTATCATCGGATGGGGCCACAGTGTCTCCTGACCCCTCCTGTCTCAGCCTTCAGTATTTATGCAGCAGTAGTTTGTGTTGGGGGGCAAGTGTCAGTCTGTTATATCTGGAGTATTTATCCTGTCTTATCCGGTGTCCTGTGTGAATTTAAGTATGCTCTCTCTAATTGTTTATTTATTTCTCTTGGAGGACCTGAGCCCTAGGACCATGACTCAGGACTACCTGGCATGATCAAATCAAATCAAAATCAAATCAAATTTATTTATATAGCCCTTCGTACATCAGCTGATATCTCAAAGTGCTGTACAGAAGCCCAGCCTAAAACCCCAAACAGCAAACAATGCAGGTGTAAAAGCACGGTGGCTAGGAAAAACTCCCTAGAAAGGCCAAAACCTAGGAAGAAACCTAGAGAGGAACCGGGCTATGTGGGGTGGCCAGTCCTCTTCTGGCTGTGCCGGGTAGAGATTATAACAGAACATGACCAAGATGTTCAAATGTTCATAAATGACCAGCATGGTCAAATAATAATAAGGCAGAACAGTTGAAACTGGAGCAGCAGCACAGTCAGGTGGACTGGGGACAGCAAGGAGCCATCATGTCAGGTAGTCCTGGGGTACGGTCCTAGGGCTCAGGTCCTCCGAGAGAGAGAAAGAAAGAGAGAATTAGAGAGAGCATATGTGGGGTGGCCAGTCCTCTTCTGGCTGTGCCGGGTGGAGATTATAACAGAACGTGGCCAAGATGTTCAAATGTTCATAAATGACCAGCATGGTTGAATAATAGTAAGGCAGAACAGTTGAAACTGGAGCAGGAGCATGGCCAGGTGGACTGGGGACAGCAAGGAGTCCTCATGTCAGGTAGTCCTGGGACATGGTCCTAGGGCCCAGGACAGTTGAAACTGGAGCAGCAGCATGACCAGGTGGACTGGGGACAGCAAGGAGTCATCATGTCAGGTAGTCCTGGGGCATGGTCCTAGGGCTCAGGTCCTCCGAGAGAGAGAAAGAAAGAGAGAAGGAGAGAATTAGAGAACGCACACTTAGATTTACACAGGACACCGAATAGGACAGGAGAAGTACTCCAGATAAACAAACTGACCCTAGCCCCCCGACACATAAACTACTGCAGCATAAATACTGGAGGCTGAGACAGGAGGGGTCAGGAGACACTGTGGCCCCATCCGAGGACACCCCCGGACAGGGCCAAACAGGAAGGATATAACCCCACCCACTTTGCCAAAGCACAGCCCCCACACCACTAGAGGGAAATGATGACTCCTTGCTGTCCCCAGTCCACCTGGCCGTGCTGCTGCTCCAGTTTTAACTGTTCTGCCTGCGGCTATGGAACCCTGACCTGTTCACCGGACGTGCTACCTGCCCCAGACCTGCTGTTTTCAACTCTCTGGAGACAGCAGGAGCGGTAGAGATACTCTCAATGATCGGCTATGAAAAGCCAACTGACATTTACTCCTGAGGTGCTGACTTGCTGCACCCTCAACAACTACTATGATTATTATTATTTTACCATGCTGGTCATTTATGAACATTTGAACATCTTGGCCATGTTCTGTTATAATCTCCACCCGGCACAGCCAGAAGAGGACTGGCCACCCCACATAGCCTGGTTCCTCTCTAGGTTTCTTCCTAGGTTTTGGCCTTTTTAGGGAGTTTTTCCTAGCCACCGTGCTGCTACACCTGCATTGATGTAAATACTGTGAAAATACACAGGCACGAGGCAAAGAGCACTGCCCTGCCTACGGAAAACCATGCAGAGCTTGTGGAACTAATAATCACTTTGTAAAAGTGTGTCTCAAAAGAAAAAGACGGGTGAGTGAGGGCAAGATTTACTGTGTTGATGATGTCACTCAGTTTCAGAACGGTGAAAGTGACATTTACATGCATGAATCAATTGGGGCTGTACACTCAAGAGGGAAGAAATGGTTTGTGACACTACGATTACACAACAAGCAACGTAATGAGCTACAAAGACCAAATCAACCTGGCACCTGATACACACCTCTTGCCCAGTGATACTAGACTAAAGCTGTACTCAGGAGAGCTAATGAGCTCTATGGGCATCTTTGTGACCGAATATGTAATTTGTGGACGCAAAAACATTCTCTCCTCTCAGGCTCTACATGCAAACGCCTGATACCTGACATAGTATTTAGTTCAGGTTAAGGTGTGTATACTGTATGATACCTGACATAGTATTTAGTTCAGGTTAAGGTGTGTATACTG
This sequence comes from Oncorhynchus gorbuscha, assembly GCF_021184085.1. Lineage (NCBI taxonomy): Eukaryota > Metazoa > Chordata > Actinopteri > Salmoniformes > Salmonidae > Oncorhynchus > Oncorhynchus gorbuscha. Next base: position 3,518,294 of record NC_060191.1, read on the forward strand.
TATGATACCTGACATAGTATTTAGTTCAGGTTAAGGTGTGTATACTGTATGATACCTGACATAGTATTTAGTTCAGGTTAAGGTGTGTATACTGTATGATACCTGACATAGTATTTAGTTCAGGTTAAGGTGTGTATACTGTATGATACCTGACATAGTATTTAGTTCAGGTTAAGGTGTGTATACTGTATGATACCTGACATAGTATTTAGTTCAGGTTAAGGTGTGTATACTGTATGATACCTGACATAGTATTTAGTTCAGGTTTAGGTGTGTATACTGTATGATACCTGACATTTTTAGTTCAAACATGTGTAACTGTAGATACCTGACATAGTATTTAGTTCAGGTTAAGGTGGTATACTGTTTTGACATAGCAGGTTAAGGTTCTTCCTGACATGTATTTAGTTCAGGTTAAGGTGTGTATACTTTCCTGAATAGTATTTCAATATAGGACACATTTTACAGTGGATATATGATACCTTTATTTAGTTCAGGTTAAGGTGTGTATACTGTATGATACCTGACATTTTTAGTCCAGCATCTTCCTGACATAGGTCCTTTGCTGTTATTCTGGGACTGTTTAGGTTCAGGTGTGTCTACTGTATGATACCTGACATAGTATTTAGTTCAGGTTTAGGTATGTATACTGTATGATACCTGACATAGTATTTAGTTCAGGTTTAGGTATGTATACTGTATGATACCTGACATAGTATTTAGTCCAGGTTAAGGTGTGTATACTGTATGATACCTGACATAGTATTTAGTTCAGGTTAAGGTGTGTATACTGTATGATACCTGACATAGTATTTAGTTCAGGTTTAGGTATGTATACTGTATGATACCTGACATAGTATTTAGTTCAGGTTAAGGTGTGTATACTGTATGATACCTGACATAGTATTTAGTTCAGGTTTAGGTATGTATACTGTATGATACCTGACATAGTATTTAGTTCAGGTTAAGGTGTGTATACTGTATGATACCTGACATAGTATTTAGTTCAGGTTAAGGTGTGTATACTGTATGATACCTGACATAGTATTTAGTTCAGGTTAAGGTGTGTATACTGTATGATACCTGACATAGTATTTAGTTCAGGTTAAGGTGTGTATACTGTATGATACCTGACATAGTATTTAGTTCAGGTTTAGGTATGTATACTGTATGATACCTGTTTTCCTCCAAACATGCAAACAGTAGTCTGGCTTCTTTATGGCGGTTTTGGAGCAGTGGCTTCTTCCTTGCTGAGCGGCCTTTCAAGTTATTTCAATATAGGACACATTTTACAGTGGATATAGATACTTTTGTAGCATGGATATTCTGGGACTGTTTAGGTTCAGGTGTGTCTTTTGATACCTGACATTTTTAGTTCAGGTTTAGGTATGTATACTCCAGCATCTTCCTGACATAGGTCCTTTGCTGACATTATTTAGTTCAGGTTTAGGGACTGTTTACCTGTTCAGGTGTGTCCTACTGTATGATACTTGATACCTGACATAGTATTTAGTTCAGGTTAAGGTGTGTATACTGTATGATACTTGACATAGTATTTAGTTCAGGTTTAGGTATGTATACTGTATGATACCTGACATAGTATTTAATTCAGGTTTAGGTATGTGTACAGTATGATACCAAATTATCTGCACATCGTGGATCATGTCCAGCATGGACCCCTGTCCAAAGAGCAACTACTCAGCAGATATGACGATGTATTCTACATGCCCGTTGAATCTGTGCCTTGGGAGGTACACTTTGAATTGGATGAGAGCATCACTCCAGTCCAGTGTGCTCCTCGCAATGTGTCCATTGCAATGAAAGTGGCTGTGAAGGCCCAGCTGGACAAGTATGAGGCCGATGGCCACATGACATCTGTGACTAAACCAACTGACTGGATCAGCAATATGGTCATAGTGAAAAAAACAGAGAAGCTGAGGGTCTGCATCTGAACCAAGCACTGAAACGATCCCACTACATCATGCCGACACTAGAGGGTGTCCTCTACAAGCTTCCCAAGGCCAGGATTTCCACCATTGTGGATGCCCGAGATGCATTCCTTCAATGCAAGCTGGACGAAGAAAGCAGCTTCATGACTACCTTCTGGACCCCTGGGGTGGGAAACGCTGGCTCAAGCTCCCGATTGGTGTCTCAGTTGTGCCTGAGATATACCAACGCAAGCAGCACGAGTTATTGGCTGGGCTCAAGGGCATTGAACCCATCGCCGATGATGTCCTGAACGTAGGCTGTGGTGACACAGACGAAGAAGCAGAACGTATTCATGATGTGAAGCTCCTGGCACTGATGGAGCGCTGCCGATCAGTTAAGCTTCGCCTTGGCCAGAAGAAGCTGCAGTTCAAGGTGAAATATGTCCACTTCCATGGTCGCATTCTTTCGGCCAAAGGCCCGAAGCCGGACCGAGCCAAAGACAGAGTGATCCTCGACAAGCCAAACCCGTCTGATGCAAAAGGAGTACAGCGTCTCATCGGCTTTGCAAACTATCTTGCAAAGTACATGCCACACCTATCAACAGTCTGTGAGCCTCTGAGCCGGTTGCTGGACAAAGACAAGTATTTCAAGTATTTTTACCTAAGTACTTTACACCACTGACAATGACTCACCATATTCCAGAAGCACAATCAACACCTCTAGTCAGGTGTTGAAAACTAGTATGAGCTATACACTATGGTGCAATGCATCAGATTATTGTTTATTAAATGTGTTAATGCGTTTGTACCTGTCCCTATTCAAATAAACCAGAAAATACCACATTCACCACTATAAAGCAATTAAGTTCTGCCACGGTTTGAGGAAAGAAAGATAGTTGGTGAAATCCCATGTCTAGAGAATCCTGTAGTAGCCTATCAGTTTTTCTGTGATGAAAATAAATCTGTTATTGAATGTTTTCCTGCAATGTTTCCTCAAAGTGTCACTTTCTCCTCAACGTGCCAAGGCATTACTCTAAGACTCAGGAGTGAGGAAAGGACTTGGTAAGAAAGGGCCTTAAACCTACCCTTTCTGTAACAGACGCTTAAAACTAGCGTGTGTTAATTGATAGAATGCTTCAGATTGTTTATTCAATGTGTCAATGCTGGAAGAATAGGCATGACTCCCACTCACAATGGTTCTCTGGAAGGTTTTTACTCAACACCCCTCTATGGAAGTCATTAGAATTCTGTGACAAGTTAAACGAGGATGTTTCTCAGTAATCGCCCACATTTCTTTATCATTCCATAACATCAGGTAGTAGTAATTACCATGGAATAACTGAAGACGAGTAGGGCCGGTATGTTGCAATAAGCCTTAGGTAATTATTAACAGAACAGTGTTTCTGAAGAATATATGTGTTATTCCCCACCCATCTTAAAGTGTCAATCCGCAGTTGAAACAATAACCAAACGTCTTCCCTGGCCCTGTTTTGGTAAAAAGCTGAAGGATAGGGCTGGATAAATGTAACCACTCTTAAATTTACAGACAGAGCTATGGATGCAAGAACTGACCATCCAGGATATCAAAATGGTAAGTTATAGTGTTTGTGTACTTTTACTATGTTTACAAACATTGTAGTAAAAACAAGCTTTTATTTTGTGTTCGGATGATTGGGTATGACAGTTGTAAAATAGCACCGGAGAAGAAGGCCGTCGTTTTACGTGTCCCCAACCAATTGTTTTTTTGTTTGTTTATTTGCGTTGTTTGTAACTTGTTTTTTTACTTATTTTGTACATAATGTTGCCGCTACCGTCTCTTATGATCGAAAATAACTTCTGGACATCAGGACTGTGATTACTCACCACGGACTAGCAGAATCCTTTTTTTATTTAATGAGTCTGACGAGCACAATGCAAATGATATACTGCTTTCTCGGGAACAGAAAACGTTTGACCTCTGTCATTGCCAACAAAGGGTATATAACAAAGTATTGAGATAAGTATTTGGTCAAAAACAAAAGTTTATGTTTGGTCCTCCTTTTCCTGAAGTCCACAATCATCTCTTTAGTTTTGTTTAGTTGAGAGATAGGTTGTTATTCTGGCACCACCCGGCCAGGTCTCTGACCTCCTCCCTATAGGCTGTCTCGTTGTGATGTCTGCAAACTTGATGATGGTGTTGGAGTCATGGCTGTCCACGCAGTCGTGGGTGAACAGGGAGTACAGGAGGGGACTGAGCACGCACCCCTGAGGGGCTCGTGTTGAGGATCAGTGTGGCAGATGTTGTTACCTCCCTTTACCTCCTGGGGGCGGCCCGTCAGGAAGTCCAGGATCCAGTTGCAGAGGGAGGTGTTTAGTCCCAAGGTCCTTCGCTTATTGATGAGCTCTGAAGGCACTATGGTGTTGAATGCTGAGCTATAGTCAATGAATAGCATTCTCACATACAGTGGAGCAAAAAAGTATTTAGTCAGCCACCAATTGTGCAAGTTCTCACACTTAAAAAGATGAGAGAGGCCTGTAATTTTCATCATAGGTACACTTCAACTATGACAGACAAAATGAGAAGAAAAAATCCAGAAAATCACATTGTAGGATTTTTAATGAATTTATTTGCAAATTATATTGGAAAAATAACTATTTGGTCAATAACAAAAGTTTATCTCAATACTTTGTTATATACCCTTTGTTGGCAATGACAGAGGTCAAATGTTTTCTGTAAGTCTTCACAAGGTTTTCACAAGCTGTTGCTGGTATTTTGGCCCATTCCTCCATGCAGATCTCCTCTAGAGCAGTGATGTTTTGGGGTTGTTGCTGGGCAACACGGACTTTCAACTCCCTCCAAAGGTTCTCTATGGGGTTGAGATCTGGAGACTGGCTAGGCCACTCCAGGACCTTGAAATGGTTCTTACGAAGCCACTCCTTCGTTGGCCGGGCGGTGTGTTTGGGATCATTGTCATGCTGAAAGACCCAGCCACGTTTCATCTTCAATGCCCTTGCTGATGGAAGGAGGTTTTCCCTCAAAATCTCACGATACATGGCCCCATTCATTCTTTCCTTTACATGGATCAGTCGTCCTGGTCCCTTTGCAGAAAAACAGCCCCAAAGCATGATGTTTCCACCCCCATGCATCACAGTAGGTATGGTGTTCTTTGGATGCAACTCAGCATTCTTTGTCCTCCAAACATGACGAGTTGAGTTTTTACCAAAAATTTCTATTTTGGTTTCATCTGACCATATGACATTCCCCCAATCTTCTTCTGGATCATCCAAATGCCCTCTAGCAAACTTCAGACGGGCCTGGACATGTACTGGCTGAAGCAGGGGGACACGTCTGGCACCGCAGGATTTGAGTGACTGGCGGCGTAGTGTGTTACTGATGGTAGGCTTTGTTACTTTGGTCCCAGCTCTCTGCAGGTCATTCACTAGGTCCCCCCGTGTGGTTCTGGGATTTTTGCTCACTGTTCTTGTGATCATTTTGACCCCATGGGGTGAGCTCTTGCGTGGAGCCCTTGATCGAGGGAGATTATCAGTGGTCTTGTATGTCTTCCATTTCCTAATAATTGCTCCCACAGTTGAGTTCTTCAAACCAAGCTGCTTACCTATTGCAGACTCAGTCTTCCCAGCCTGGTGCAGGTCTACAATTTTGTTTCTGATGTACTTTGACAGCTCTTTGATCATGGCCATAGTGGAGTTTGGGGTGTGACTGTTTGAGGTTGTGGACAGGTGTCTTTTATACTGATAACAAGTTCAAACAGGTGCCATTAATACAGGTAACGAGTGGAGGACAGAGGAGCCTCTTAAAGAAGACGTTACAGGTCTGTGAAAGCCAGAAATCTTGCTTGTTTGTAGGTGACCAAATACTTATTTGTATAAGTGATGTGTTCGCCGAGGAACTTAACTTGTTAACCTCTCCACTACTGTCCCGTCGATGTGGATAGGGGGGTGCTCCCTCTGCTGTTTCCTGAAGTCCACAATCATCTCCTTTGTTTTGTTGACGTTGAGTGTGAGGTTATTTTCCTGACACCACACTCCGAGGGCCCTCACCTCCTCCCTGTAGGCCATCTCGTCGTTGTTGGTAATCAAGCCTACCACTGTAGTGTCGTCCACAAACTTGATGATTGAGTTGGAGGCGTGCATGGCCACACAGTCATGGGTGAACAGGGAGTACAGGAGAGGTCTCAGAACGCACCCTTGTGGGGCCCCAGTGTTGAGGATCAGCGGGGTGGAGATATTACCTACCCTCACCACCTTGCGGCGGCCCGTCAGGAAGTCCAGTACCCAGTTGCGCAGGGTCTCGAGCTTGATGACGAGTTTGGAGGGTACTATGGTGTTAAATGCTGAGCTGTAGTCGATGAACAGCATTCACACATAGGTATTCCTCTTGTCCAGATGGGTTAGGGCAGTGTGCAGTGTGGTTGCGATTGCGTCGTCTGTGGACCTATTTGGGCGGTAAGCAAATTGGAGTGGGTCTAGGGTGTCAGGTAGGGTGGAGGTGTTACGCACGCCTCTATGAAGAGGGAACGCAACACCCTGCTACAACTAAACTCTCCGTGAAGTGAAAAAGGTATGGACTATAGGTGCGAGTAAGGATGACAACAGACAGAATGTGATACCGTTTACAAGGACTTTATTCCTTTACACGGTAATATGGGGAGAAGGGGCTGGACGGAACAAAAGCAAAGAAAGTAAATCTCAAAGCCCCCCCTCTCCTATCTTACCTGCCTACCCACTACTTACCTAATTTAGCACCACCTGGTGCCCTAACCAAAATACAGGGGGTGTTCCGCCCAGGTCTTACCTAGTGTGCCTAGACAGCGAATATGCTACGGGTATATGTATGCCCGCGGGCCTCTTGCCTAAGCACTCCCTAGGTGCCTTCCCCTTCTCCCCTGGGAACAAATGAAACAGAATATTAAACAATTTCACAAACAAACTAAGAAACAAAGGACATTAAATAAGATCTATCTGAGCAACAAAGTCACAAAACATACCAACTTCCCAGCATAAACTCCCAGCAAAATGAACCTCTATCAAAATCTCTCTGCAATGACCTCCCAGAAAATCTCTAGCAAATCTCTCTAGCAAAATCTCTGCAATGACCTCCCAGCAAATCTCTCTAGCAAAATCTCTGCAATGACCTCCCAGCAAATATCTCTCTCCTGAACAGAACACTGGCTTTTATATAGCTTCAGATTGAATGGGTAATTGGAGACAGCTGAGTCTTGACGAGGGGGCGGGGTCAGCTCTCCAATTAGCCATGGAGTCGACCAATCAGCTGCTTGAGGGATTTCAGGAAGCCATTTCCTGAAATAAACACATGCAAATACACAAACAAAACACAAACTGGGGAACGTAACACGCCCACCACAAAAATTGCAAACCTAGTTTTTGCAATAACAAAAGCCAACGTATCCCCAGTTAGCAAACCAGTGATAGAGCGTCAGCAACCACATTCGCCGAGCCCTTCACATAAGCGATCTGTACATTATATCCTTGTACAATCAGAGCCCACTGCATAAGGCGGCGATTCTGGTTGTACATTTGTTTCAAAAACACCAATGGATTATGGTCCGTGAAGACCATTACAGGCAAGGCACTGGAGCCCGCATATACCTCAAAGAACTGTAAGGCAAGCAATAAAGCCAGTGTCTCTTGTTCAATTGTAGAGTACCTTGACTGACACGAGTTGAACTTACGGGATAAGAAACTGACGGGCCGATCCACTCCGTCTTCATCTTCCTGTAAGAGAACCGCACCCACCCCCACTATGCTAGCATCTACCTCCAACTTAAAAGGTTTTTCAAAGTTGGGGGCGGCAAGCACTGGGGCACTACAAAGTGTAGGAGATAT